>NC_046154.1:182517806-182706899 GCF_011064425.1 Rattus rattus | reverse complement strand
ATCTTACCAATCCTACAACAGATAGAGGGCTTATATCCAAAATATTCAAAGAACTCAAGATGTTAGACCGCAGGGAGACAAATAACCCTATTAAAAAATGGGGTTCAGAGCTAAACAAAGAATTCACAGCTGAGGAATACCGAATGGCCGAGAAACACCTAAAGAAATGTTCAACATCGTTAGTCATAAGGGAAATGCAAATCAAAACAACCCTGAGATTTCACCTCACACCAGTGAGAATGGCTAAGATCAAAAACTCAGGTGAGAGCAAATGCTGGCAAGGATGTGGAGAAAGAGGAACACTCCTCCATTGTTGGTGGGATTGCAGACTGGCACAACCATTCTGGAAATCAGTCTGAGGTTCTCAGAAAATTGGACATTGAACTGCCTGAGGATCCAGCTATACCTCTCCTGGGCATATACCCAAAAGATGCCCTAACATATAAAAAAGACACGTGCTCCACTATGTTCATCGCAGCCTTATTTATAATAGCCAGAAGCTGGAAAGAACCCAGATGCCCTTCAACAGAGGAATGGATACAGAAAATGTGGTACATCTACACAATGGAATATTACTCAGCTATCAAAAACAATGACTTTATGAAATTCGTAGGCAAATGGTTGGAACTGGAAACTATCATCCTGAGTGAGCTAACCCAATCACAGAAAGACATACATGGTATGTACTCATTGATAAGTGGCTATTAGCCCAAATGCTCGAATTACCCTAGATGCCTAGAACAAATGAAACTCAAGACGGATGATCAAAAAGTGAATGCATATCGCTCCTGAGAGACACAGCCAGAATACAGCAAATACAGAGGCGTATGCCAGCAGGAAACCACTGAACTGAGAACAGGACCCCCGTTGAAGGAATCAGAGAAAGAACTGGAAGAGCTTGAAGGAGCTCGAGACCCCATATGTACAGCAATGCCAACCAAACAGAGCTTCCAGGGACTAAGCCACTACCCAAAGACTATACATGGACTGACCCTGGACTCTGACCTCATAGGTAGCAATGAATATCCTAGTAAGAGCACCAGTGGAAGGGGAAGCCCTGGGTCCTGCTAAGACTGAACCACCAGTGAACTAGACTGTGGGGAGAGGGAAGCAAGGGGGGGGTTGAGGGGAACACCCATAAGGAAGGGAGAGGGAGGGGATGTTTGCCTGAAACCGGGAAAGGGGAATAACACTGAAATGTATATAAGAAATACTCAAGTTAATAATAATAAAAAAATATAAAAAAAATAAGTATATTAGAAAGTAACATACTATTTAAATAAGTGTTTATTAAATATGTATAGAGCAAGAAGATAACTGAGTAAGATATTCCAGTGATCTTTGCCTATAAATACATCATGGTGAATAACTGTCTACATATGTACCCTACTGTAACAAGAGTTAAGAAAACTCATCATCCTATGCTACCTATTGTTAATATGGTAGATACTATTTTTAATTAATAAAGACAATTACAATGAGAGGCATCATGGGATTAGTGCTTTGACCATCCTACTGCAATCCCTTTAGCACTCTAAGAGTTTCCATCTTAGAGGAGGAAAAGCCATCTGCTAGAAGCAGCCTGTTTGGACATGCACTCTAGGACATTCCACATGGCATGGAAGACTGGGTGTGCAAGAAAGCTCTGTCCAAAGTTGTAGGAGCTTGGAGCATAATGTCTTCACATTTGGTAGATCAAGGAGTACTCAGACAGGACCGAAAAACACAAATACCATTCAAGACCTCCTTAGTAGCTACATCTGTTATCCAGACCATGGTCCCAATGGTTACAACTTCACCAAAGAGAATAGATCCCATGTCAACCATACTAATATGTGTGAGATATGACACACCAAGTCCCTAAGAGTATCCAAGATGGATAGATTGCAATTTCATTATGCCAGCTATTGTGTGAGTCTCGGTTCATCCCTAGACACTGCCAGTCTCAGAGTGTGTGGGTTCAAGCAAGAGCCGACTCATACCAGCCTGTATAATCAATGGGGCCACTTGAGTTCTATTACTCCAAATTCAGGTAATATCTGTGTAAGATTGTGAAAGCAAACCAAATGAAAACATGGAATGGCCCATTTCACTAAAGAAAATATGAGTATCAAATAATCACTTGTTAATAGGCTTAATATTATTAACTGTCAGATAAGCTTAAATAGAAGCATCACTGTACAAGTTAGAATTTCTAACTCTTAAAAACGATGGCAACCAGCAATCCTCACTATCTATCATCTTGACAGTGTAGAAGCAAGCTTGTATGACTATCCTGGAAAAGAACAGTAGTATATGATATCACATTAAAATGGCTATATCATAAATATAAAACTTAGCAACTGAGTTCTGGGAACTCCCCACCAGGTGATTACAATGTATGGTCACAGAAATCCTGTCCATAAATAGTCATTTCATTTTTTAGCTTAGTTTTAGTAATAACCAATATTGAGGGAAATGAATTTGTTGGCAGAGGAATAAATAAGCAAACTACTATTTAAGTACTAAAAATACTATTCAGCATTATAAAGGGGCAAACTCCCCATGTTTACCACAAATGAATGAAGATGAATGACCGAAGCAATCTAAAGATTTATATTGTGTCTCCTTATTTTTATGGTGTTGTCAAAAATGAATTGTAAAAATTAAGAAAAGATTACAAATGTGCAGATGTGCAACTTGGTCTTCATGTGGGTCCCCAAGCACCTGGAGACAGGGGGCTGTTGATAAAGCTGTTGCCTGTCTGTGGACCCAGTTCCCCTAACTGGGCTGCCTTGTCTGGCCTCAGTGGGAGAGGATGCTCCTAGTCCTGCAGAGACTTCCTATATCAGTAGGGTGATATTGCAGGGGTGGCGACTACTCCTTCTCAGAGGCTAAGGAAAGAGGATAGATGAAAGAACTGTGTGAGGAGGGGATCGTGTAGGGGGCAGCAATCTGGATATAAAGTGAATGAATGAATGAACATATAAATAAATAAATGGGTAAAAAGAAAATATTAAAGAACCGAGGGTTGAGGTTAAGAGGAATGTAGCTTGTGCACAAAACACTCTGTCATAAATAATCTTTGAGAAATTATTGTCTTTGTGTTAACTTCCGTGGTAGATCCAAGAATGCTATGCATGCACATATTAACAAATTCACAGAAAATTAATTAAATATGCATACATTTGACATATCTTTTAAGATGTCAAAGTCCTAGACAAGCCATTGATGTGTAAATTATTATTAGTACTGTGGAAATTATTCACAGTATGTGTCATTCCTGGATCTCTTATTAAAATTATCGAGTAGGTTCTATGAATGAATAATTACCTCAGAATAACTTTGAAAGAAGTACAATGCATTATGTTTTAACAGCGTGTGTTATCCAAATTCATATACCATAACATAAGGGCTGCTAAATCAATTAATTCTATTTCAGACTTTAATTATTATTCTCTCTTGTTACACTCCGTTCTTTATATAGCAGGATATTCCAAATTCATGGATCATAGATCTCAAACTATTTTAATGATTTTTCAAAAGTCAGAACTATGGAGGCAGGAATGGGTGGGTGGATGGGGAGGGGAACACCCTTATAGAAGAAGGGGATGGGGATGGGATAGGGGGCTTATGATGGGAAACCTGGAAAGGGAATAAGATTTGCAATGTAAGTAAAAAATCCAATAAAAATTGTAGACATAAAAAAAGAAAAAAATGTCAGGACTATTAAATAATTTCCTTATTGTGAACTACACAGAACAATTGAATGAGGACATGTGAAAGAAGATGTTTTGTAGTAGAATTTTATGAGATAAGCTAATGAATCTACAGTAAAATCTGGCAGAATTTATTTAAAATATTAAAAAGTTCTTATTTTACATCAAATTATAAATGCCACAGAAACTTATTATCCTTTATATTATTTTCTAGAAAAGATGCAGTGTTTAAAATGAAAAATTTAATAAAATGTAAGTGAAAATATCTAATTTTGTTTTGTTATTTGTCATGATTTGCATAAATTCTTCATTAAATGTTTATTATTACTTATATGATAACTTTCTATGAATAACTTTGCAGAGGCATATTGTTCTAAAGATGATTAAAATAAAACCTTTAAATAAATCCAACAGAGTGGAATAGTGTCATCAACTACGATGAAATTATTTTAATATACTTCAAATAGTCTTGATGTTTTTCTCATTATGTTCTTTTATGAATCCCAATATAAAGTTTTTGGATGTGTAATATAGCTGTAATCCCAGAAAACCTAAGACTCATTTAAGAGAAATCTGAGATGGGTTCAGAAATTGATTGATTATATATGTTATGACTAAAATACATTATTATGTGACAGGTTATATGCATATTATTCTATATATCATAAAGTGATATTTTATATATATATAAAATAGTATATATATTTATGTGTATTATAAAATCATGTTTTTCACCTGTAATATGAAATTATTTCCCTTGCCAAAGAAATACCTCGAGTTTACTACTTAATTTATATCGATAAACCCAGTTGTATCAAACTCTGGGAAGCATCTCACATATGATTTCAATATATATAGCATGTTGAGGGAATCAAGCTTAAGATCATAATTACAGGTTGAAAATGTAAAACTTTCTAAGCACTGAGGGGACTATGGCTAAAGAAAACAGGAAATGATGAGTGTACAGCTGGAAAGAGAGTAATACCATACACCTAGGCAAGTAGGGTTCAATGGGACAGGGACTTCCCGACAAGGTTAATGTTGCTGAGGACTCCAACATTAGATGCAATGAAGAAACCAACCAATCTATCAGTTTTTTCAGATTCTCTTAGCCTAAGTACCAGTGGAAAGTATTCTTTTAAGTTTCTGCTTCCTGATTTAAAAGTTCTTTGTTTGGGTTTCTTGTTTTGCTTATTTGTTTTATTGTTTGGTCAAGCAGCTATGTTGAAAAATGGGGCAGTGATGCCTAATGTAATCTAATATGTTACAATTTGTAATATTGTTTATATTGACAAAGTGGAAAAACAGCACCAGGGGAGGACTTTCCAGATCTGGCTTGAACAGAGCGTCAATATAAAATTTCAATTTTGTATTTTGGTAGCAGGCATATGGGGAAGGGCAAAGGTATCAAACGCTTTCATAATTTCTTTTTCAGTTCTATTTTTAATATAACCAAGAATCCAGTCCTTGAAACCAAGCTTTAGCAATGTAATATGTAGACATGACAAGTTTTTACAATGTAACATATAGAAATGAAGGGAGTAAGGATAAGAAATTCCCCAAAAAGGATAAACACAAAGGGCTACATTTCTGAACACTTCTGCAGGTCCGCAGCATACAGAAATGGAAGAGATAAACATTGGATCTATTAACATCTCCCTGTCCCCTCCCCATATCCCATAAGCAAACCTTCCTTTATGAGCATCAGTTGCTATTTGTATGCAGTGTTTACAGGCAATTCCCACAAAACATAACAGCTTCTTTTTTATTGATTATTTTATTTATTTACACTTCAAATGTTCTCCCTCTTCCTGGTTTCCCCTCCACAAAGCAAACCCCCTAACCCATCCCCCCTCCTCTTGCTCTCCCACCCACTGATCCAATCCAGTCCCACCACCCTAGCACTCCCTTACAATGCAGCATTGAGCATCCACAGGACTGAGGGCTTCTTCTCCCATTGATACCAGGTAAGGCCATCCTCTGCTACATATGCAGCTGGAGCCATGGGTCTCTCCATATGGGCGTGTTCAGTGTCAAAATGCCAGCATGCAATTTAAACCCAGATACGTTAGCCTCTGTATATGTGCTTCTGATTTTCAGGTAACAATAATGATAAAAAAAACCACCCTAGATGATTTGACAGGAGGAATGAGTAAAAATCTAAGCAAAACCTATTTATGAAAATAAAATGGCCACCACTGACAAGGGCAGGACACTGAGAAGACAGTGTGAACACATGCTCTCGTGGCAAAAACTGACTAAGCGTGCAAGATGTGCTCTAAAGAACATGAAGAGAAATGTCAAAACAAGATGCCTCTGCATCTATTTTACTGTGTTTGACATTACCATAACTGAGGAATTTTTTTTTCTTTTTTTAGGGTATGTAGAATTTTTCTTTTTCTTTTCTTTTCTTTTTTTTTCTTGAATATTTTTTATTTATATTTCAAATGTTATTTCCTTTCCTGGTTTCCAGGCCAACATCCCCTATCCCATCCCCCTCCCCTTCTTCTATAAGGGTGTTCCCCCTTCCCTACTACTCATCCTTCGTGCCTCCCCACTCTGACATTTCCCTACATTGGGGGGTCCAGCCTTATCAGGACCAAGGGCTTCTCTTCCCATTGGTGCCCAACAAGGCCATCCTCTGCTACATATGCAGCTGGAGCCATGGGTGCGTCCATGTGTAGTCTTTGGGTAGTGGGTTAGTCCCTGGGAGATTTGGAAGGTTGGTATGGTTGTTCTTATGGGGATCCAAACTCTCTTCAGCTCCTTCAATCCTTTCTCTAATTCTCCCATTGGGGACCCCATTCTCAGTTCAATAGTTGGCTGTGAGCATCTGTCTCTGTATTTGTCATGCTTTGGCAGAGCCTCTCAGGAGACAGCTATATCAGGCTCCTGTCACCATGCACTTCTTGGCATCAGCAATATTATCTGGTTTTGGTGGCTGTATATATTATGGGCTGGATCCCCAAGTGGGGCTGTCTCTGGATGGCCTTTCCTAACTGATGGATTTTTGTATGCATCTAGATTTTCTGAATGCCAAATGGAGTATCTATTTCCATGAGTTCCTAAAGGCAGTGTATTTGTCTCAGCTCTTCTTTAATTTTATTTAAAGTGAATTTCTAACCTACTTTAAGGATTATGCTTTTTTCCTGATTTCATTCTGAGTGGCATTTGCTGTATTTATTTGTTCTGTCTGATATCAATGCACCATGTCATACTATGGGCTCAGAACGAGGTCCTATTATCCTTCATTCTTTATTCCTCTACTATAATATTTGGGTATCAGAATTTCAACTACCATTTGGGAGAAAACTCAGTCTTTGAGCTCCACACTTAAATTTACAGTTAATTTTCCACATTTCCTTCATTATAAGTAAGGGCAAAAGCTTATTTGGTTTTGTTGATGTTCGTGTGTTTATTTGTCTTATGCATGCTATTTTCACTTATTTCTTTTTCTTAATTCTTCATTCACAGAATATACCTCTGTTGCAGCCTCACCTCTTACAAGTTCTCCCTCACCATCCCTCTCCCTGAGATACACCTCTCCTCTGTTTCTCTTCAGAAAAGAGCAGGTCTACCATAGCTATGTACCCAACACTGCAAAACAAGATATAATAAATCTAGGCCCAAATCCTCATATCGAGGTTAGATGAGGTAACCCAGTAGGAAGAAAATAATCCCACGTGTAATCCCACTGGGACTGTTATGATTCCAATAGCAACCTTAATCTAATCATCCACAACACGTATGCAAGGGACCTAGTCCAGACCCATTCAGACTCCATGATTGTTGCTTTAGTCTTTGTGAGCACCTATGAGCCCTACTTAGTTGATTCTGTTGGCTGTGTTCTCATGAAATGCTGACACCCCATGTCCTACAATCCCCCACCCTTTCTATGTGGTTCCATTGATCACTCCATTTAATGTTTGGCTGTGAGTCTCTCTTCTTATTCAGTGATTTATATCACAGTAAATGTGACATTCACTCTTCTGCTCAGTGCAAATGGTTTCGTATAATCAGCAGCCTGGATTTTTTTCTGTATGATGTATTATAAGATGAAGAACCTTATTGTCTCTATCTTATAGCTGCATGCTGCTATTATATGTGAGATCACTTCAGATACTTCTATCCTAGCCCAGCTATGCTTTATTTAACTCTGTAAAGCTCTGAATAATCTACTCACTCCACAAGGTCTTGCTAAGAAAAAAAACATAAGGTTTATGCTTATAGCAATGCTTTGATCACAATATTTTCTCATCTTGAATGTGTGGGTTACTATGAAGAGTACATTGTACCTACTAATTAGGCCTGTGGCACTCAGTCTACACCAGTATCTCTCCTCATTTCTCTCTGACTTGATTTTCAAAATCTCCTTTTGGATGTCCCATCTCATCCAGACAGATTCTTTGCTTCCTTTTAATAACTCGAAAGCTATTTCTCAAGCTAATATTTTTACATGCTTGTCCCTTAGACTGAAATGTTTTAGCACAAGACATTTGAGAGTCACTCCTTCTAGTCTCTTTTCTACTTAAATGCCATGTCTTCTGAAAGTTAACCTACGTTCCATTTTGAGCCATTCCAAGTTTATCTATTTAAATTTGTATAAAATCCAAACTAATGCTTAGTGACTGGAAATGGACCTATGCCTTCTAGAATGATAATGGATGTTACTCGTGGGATAAAGAAAAATAATTAACCTTAAAAATGACTAAAGTTCATAAGGCCTGCATCATGGTTGCCTCTAGCATGTAGTAGGTGTAGTGCATAAGGACCTTATCCACAGATGTACCCTGGTGATGATTCAGGCATGCTTCTTCTCTCCAAACCAGCCAGGAAAATCCAGCAAAATGTTCAGTTAAACTGAGCAAGTGCTGAACATTTTACACTGAAATTTCTGAGTTCATAAAGTTTAAAAGTATATTATGACACAAAAGTAAGCTTACACTGAATACACAGGTTTAATTCAGGAGTGAGCACCAACACATGTAAAAACTACTAAAAATAAAGAGAGACAGTAAATTTGAAAGAGAGCAGGAAGGGTGGGGCATCTGGAAGGGTTTGAAGGAAAGGGTGACATAAACAATGTAATAATCTGAGGAAAATATTTTAATAATGCTATGGAAGCACCCTCAAGGAAGCTTATGAGATCAGAATATGGCATTATTTCCAAGAAAATAAGAACTCACTTAATTATTTAAATTAAATATTAGTAATAGGGAATTTTTTCCGCAACCTTATTTAAAACAGTTGAATAGATTAATGGATTTTCCACATGCAACTGCGGATAAAATTGTAAATTGCTACATGTGAATAAAACAATGTTGAATGCAGAGTTGCACTGAAACAGCTCTGTTTCAGGTGACATTTTTATAACGAAACGTCTAGTCACAGGTTTACAATTAATGATAACAATGTCATTGATCAATAGAAAAATATGAAAACAAACTAGAGAGTAATAAAGTCTGAGGAAGTGGAATGCAGAAAAGCTAAATCTTTCTAATAGACATGTACTTAAATATCTATTCTGCATCCTGTACAACATCACCAAATTTGTTTTGGCTTCCAAATCACTATGTATCTACTGCGAACTTTGAAACTACTCTAATTTGCATGTACATATATTATCACTGCATTCACAGCAAATAATTAGTGCATCTATTTTCTTTGTGCTTAATTTTTTAACTTCCCTTTTTTCTCTTCACCCATTTTACTTTCTTTCTCTTTCTTTCCTTCTCATCTTTCTTTCATTCTCTCTCTTTCTTTTGTTCATTCACTTTGAAATGTGAGAAAAATTTTACTCACCATCTTTCCAAATTTATGAGTCAAATCATGACTGAGTGTACTAACACACTCTACAGTTTAAGAGCAGAGAAATAAGTGTTCAATGAATTCAACATTTCTACTGTGGTGCTGAGTGGTTTATTGAATGCATTGTAAGAGAGGACCAGGTTGAGTAATGACCATTATTAAAATACTGGTTACACTACCTCTTTTTTTAATTCATTTTATTTTACAGATAATTTTAGTATATTTAACATATATGGATGCATATATGTACACACTTATTTACATACATGTGTATATATTAGTACATATTTTTTAAAGTATGACTATGAAATTTATTAAATTTAAAATTCTTATATTTTGATATTGAGAATTCCAGACAAAATATTTTGATTAAATTTATCCAAAACTCACTCCATTACTCTTCTAAGATATACACACTACTCCATGCTCACCCAATTAAAGGTCCTCTTTTTGTTTTAATAACACATATACTCTAATTTGTGTTGTTATAGGTCCAATCCCTGAAGCAGCTGCCAGAGGCTATACAATTAAAAAGATTCACTTTTTACCCCTAGACTTTCAGCTCTCTGCAACTTCTCAATTAGTGATGGGACGCTTATTAACTCCTTTCCCTTCCCAATGAGAATATGGAAAGACTTGGTCACGTGCAGATTTGTTCAGGAAACCACGTTTCTGATTGTATGAATCTACTGGTCTTCTCACCTCAGAATATACTCTTTGCTTTGGGTCTCTCCAGTCTCTGACTTCTCAGCCTTTCCATTTTCTCTTTCACGGAGTGGCCTGGGTTTTAGTTACAATGTGATAGAGCTATTCTATTTGTGTTTGAGGTCATATTCTTTGCACTTTGATCAGTTGAGAAAGTTTTTGTTTGTTTGTTTGTTTGTTTTTCCTTAGCCAACATCCAATGCACAAAGAAACTTCTCTGGTGAGGTCTGAGAGCTGCACTTATTTGTAGACATAGAGATTCATATTTAGAAGACAGTTTGAGATTATGACATTTTTAGCAGAATATTAATACTAACTTCAGACCTGGTGTTTCTGATCTCCCAACTATAGGTTCTTGGCTTAAGTTGAATCAGAAATTAATTAGATAGCCCATAACAATCATACCATTATTATACCAATGGCATGTTTTGTCATCCTGGCCATCCTTGGAGTGCACAGTTGGTTGGTATTTTGGATAATGCCCACTGCTGCCAGTGCAGCACTTTCCTGTAGTATGAAAGTTAGCGAGTGGAAGGAAAGCTTCTAATCAGAAACAACATGTTTACTCTTTCCCCTATTCTTCTATGGGGTGTTATTATTGAGATCTGGTTGGCAACCAAAGCAACGGAAATACCTTGTACTCTTTGGAGGTCTTTACGACACATCTGACCAGCAATTCAAGAGGACATAACCCATACCAGGTATTGGACATATGATTTGGAAGCCTATGTTTTTAAGGAGAGAACTGGGTCCTCTCCCTCTGAGACCAAACAAGGCAGCCATGGAGACTGAGCTGCATGTCTGCTATATATGTGCCTAGGGCCTCAGTATAGCTCATATATGCCCTTCAGTTGGTGGCTCAGTCTCTTAAAGCTCCCAAGGGTCCAGGTGAGTTGACTCGGTTTTTCCTGTGGAGTTCCTATTCCCTTCAGGATCTTCAATCCTTCCTCTAACTCTTTCAAAAGAATCCCTGACCTTTGCCCAATGTTCAGTTCTGTGTATCTACATCTGTTTTAGTCAGCTGCTGGATAGAGCCTCTCAGAGGACAGTTATGCAAGGCTCCTATTGCAAACATAACAGAATATCATTAAGTGTCAGGGATTGGTGTTTGCTCATGGAATGGGTGTCAAGTTGGGCCAGTTAGTGTTGTCTATTCCTTCAGTCTCTCTTCCATCTTTGTCCCTACATTTCTTTTAGCCAGGACAAATTTGGGATCAAAGGTTTTTTTGTGTCTCTTTCCCTTCACTGGTGGTCCTTTCTGACTATAAGAGTTGGCCTCTTCAGGTTCCCTGTCTTCACTGTTAAGCATCTTGGGATGTAGGAGGCTCCCAGGAGTCTCTGTCCTCTAAAGCTCTTTGTACCTTTACCAATATAGGTTTCCTTTTATTTTCGTGGATTATATACATGCATTCCAAATTTAACAAGCAAATATAAGAGTTGAGGCTAAGTTCTTCGGAAAATTCTGTGTACTTTGAGAAAAGTATTTAGACAAGAAGAATATTAAATTAAATAATTTGTTTTTCTTTGTTTCTTCTTTCATTAAATATTTAAGTAGAGATAGACATGAAATTATAGAACATCTGCAAGCCCATGTGTTAGTATTCAAGCAGACTTGTAAATTAAGTGTTAAATAACAGTGACTTGTCATGAAAAATGAATAAATGTCAGAGAGTTGGAATTATGTTTTTATAGACTAGAAAGTACTAATTTAGTATGTGTGGCTAGGTAGATATACATGGGATATTTAAATAATTCTAAAAGTGATTTATAATCTAACATTAAGGCTGGTGTTTGCCATATGTGCATTTTTCCAGAGGATTTCAAAAGCTCTGATGCCCAGAATTAAAGGATTAAATAAACATCAAAGTGTTTCCTTAAAATATGAAAAGAAATCTAGAGATAGCACAGAATTTCGAATAGTAATTGAACAGTTTCTATTCACAGTAGATATTATGAATTATTGCAGATAGTAGCCATGTATTAATTTGTGTTTAAGTAGATACAAAATTTACAAATTAATTGAGATGCCATAAAAATCAACACTTTTTATTGGATATTTTATGTATTCACATTTCAAATGTTTTCCCCTTTTCCAGTTTCCCCCTCTGGCTTTCTTCCTCCTCCCGTTTCTATGAGGATGCTCCCCCCTCTCAGCCAATCACACACTTCCACCTCAACAACTTGGCATTCCCCTACACTGGGGCAGAGAGCCTTCACAGAACCAAGGGCTTCTCCTCCTAATGATGCCAGACAAAGCCATCCTCTGCTGCATTTGCAGCTGGAGTTATGGTTCCCTCCTTGTGTACTCTATGGTTGGTGGTTTAGTCCTTGGGACTACTACTCAGCTATTAAAAACAATGACTTCATAAAATTCTTTGGCAAATGGATGGAACTAGAAAATATCATCCTGAGTGAGGTAACACAGTCACAAAAGAACACACATGGTATGCACTCACTGATAAGTGATATTAGCCCAAAAGCTTGGAATACCCAGGACACAATCAGTAGACCATATGAAGCTCAAGAAGAAGGAAGACCAAAATGTGGATACTTCGGTCCTTAGAAGGAGGAACAAATACTCATGGCAGGAAATGCAGGAACAAAAAGTGGAGCAGGAGCTGAAGGAAAGGTCATCCAGAGATTGCTCCATCTGATGATCCTTCCCACATGCAGCCACCAAACCCAGTCACTATTGCTGATGCCAAGAAGTACTTGCTGACAGGAGTCTGTTATGGATGTCTCCTGAGAGACTCTGCCAGAGCCTGACTGATACAGATGAGGACGATCACAGCTAACCAACAGACTGAGGACTAGAACCCCAATGGAGGAATTAGAGAAAGGACTGAAGGAACTGAAAGGGTTTGCAACTCCATAGGAAGAACAACAATATTAATCACCCAGATCTCCCAGAGTTCCCAGGGACTAAATCAACACTTTTTTAACATTTAATTTCCAGGTTCAAATTAAAAACATCTGTAATAGAATTATTCAACCAAAATCAATGTTTCTAAACTATTTTGTTTTAATTTACATATAATAATTATATTAATTTGTATATAGGATATTGCAATATTTAAAAGGTATGCAATGTTGAATGGATATCACATTTTAACAGATGGTATTTATTCCCACCACAAATATAAATAATTTTGTTGGTTGAAAATATTCAAAATTCTACATATTAGTTGTCTGGAATATTCAATTAGTATTGCCAATCATAACTACTCTACCATGAAAGAGATAATTAGAAATCATTCAACCTATGCAGCTGTATTCCTATGTCCCACTCATCTCTCTTGGCCCTCCCTCTCCCACAGTTTTTCTGGGCAGTAGTTAATGTATAGTATTAACTCAGCCTTCTATTTTAATCATACAAGTAAGAACACAGAATTTTATCTAACAATATTCTTTGCTACTTACATGTCTGAGGTTCCAAATAGCAGATATTCTTATTTGGAGGTGAGCAGAGTTTAAATGACTTTATTTAATTATCTACTCATGTCCATTCTGAGACACCTGTGTTGTTTCTATTTCACAGTTACTGTGAATAATGTTTTATTAAACCTGTCTATACCTTTTCATCTTACTGACTTAAATAGACTGTATAAGTTGAACATATAGACTTTTGTATTGATTTAAAACATATCAATAATAAAAGTAGTGTCAATAATAATACATCAGTATTGCTTTAAGGGCAGAAATCAAACACTGTTCCTTGGTATCATTTAGCCAAGAGCAAGATCAGAATTGAATTATCTACTTGGTGCTCCCTTAGTCTCCGATAATCCATGTTTGCCTGTTGTATGAGTCTGGATCAGTGTTTGACTGAATGGTGTCCTGTGAACCTGTCTGTTCCTGTTTCTTTGTGTGTCTGCCCTTGGGTATTTTTAACAAAGTGATTTGTTCTCTCTTCAACTGAACAGCCCAGAAAGACACTATAAAGATTGATGAAGGATGTGTTACAAAAGGCTTCAACAGAATGTTCCAAAGAACTTAAATCAGAGTCCAACTGAATTGAATAAACAAACAACGCTATCAAACAACATTATAATTCTCTTTCCAGGAGTCATGGTGGCTATTTATTTTGTAATGTAACATTCAGCCTATTTCTTTTTTCTTCAACTGAATATCATAACACAGGTACACACACATACACAAGTGCATTGCATGTGGGCCCCAGGCAAGGGAGAAGTACCCCATTTAAGATTATAGGTTTCCATTATCTTAGGTTGTAAAAGCTGATTACACAGAAAATCTTAGACAAGTAAAGGTGACTGTGCATCAAACTTTTAAAGGAAGATTAAACAAACAGGCTAAGTACATGGTCTGATTATAGGATACTAGCTTTTTCCATTAAATTATTTATTCACTTTATATTTCAACTTTAAGTGATCTAAAGGTTTACTATTTTTTTTTATTAACTTGAGTATTTCTTATTTACATTTCGAGTGTTATTCCCTTTCCCGGTTTCCGGGCAAACATCCCCCTAATCCCTCCCCTTCCCCTTATTATGGGTGTTCCCCTCCCCATCCTCCCCCCATTGCTGCCCTCCCCCCAACAATCTAGTTCACTGGGGGTTCAGTCTTAGCAGGACCCAGGGCTTCCCCTTCCACTGGTGCTCTTACTAGAATATTCATTGCAACCTATGAGGTCAGAGTCCAGGGTCAGTCCATGTATAGTCTTTAGGTAGTGGCTTAGTCCCTGGAAGCTCTGGTTGCTTGGCATTGTTGTTCATAAGGGGTCTTGAGCTCCTTCAAGCTCTTCCAGTTCTTTCTCTGATTCCTTCAACGGGGGTCCCGTTCTCAGTTCAGTGGTTTGCTGCTGGCATTCGCCTCTGTATTTGCTGTATTCTGGCTGTGTCTCTCAGGAGAGATCTACATCCGGCTCCTGTCGGCCTGCACTTCTTTGCTTCATCCATCTTGTCTAATTGGGTGGCTGTATATGTATGGGCCACATGTGGGGCAGGCTCTGAATGGGTGTTCCTTCTGTGTCTGATTTAATCTTTGCCTCTCTATTCCCTGCCAAGGGTATTCTTGTTCCCCTTTTAAAGAAGGAGTGAAGCATTCACATTTTGATCATGTGTCTTGAGTTTCACTTGTTCTAGGCATCTAGGGTAATTCAAGCATTTGGGCTAATAGCCACTTATCAATGAGTGCATACCATGTGTGTCTTTCTGTGATTGGGTTAGCTCACTCAGGATGATATTTTCCAGTTCCAACCGTTTGCCTACGAATTTCATAAAGTCATTGTTTTTGATAGCTGAGTAATATTCCATTGTGTAGATATACCACCTTTTCTGTATCCATTCCTCTGTTGAAGGGCATCTGGGTTCTTTCCAGCTTCTGGCTATTATAAATAAGGCTGGTATGAACATAGTGGAACACGTGTCTTTTTTATATGTTGGGGCATCTTTTGGGTATATGCCCAAGAGAGTTATAGCTGGATCCTCAGGCAGTTCAATGTCCAATTTTCTGAGGAACCTCCAGACTGATTTCCAGAATGGTTGTACCAGTCTGCAATCCCACTAACAATGGAGGAGTGTTTTAAAGGTTTACTATTACTTTGACTGTGAAGTCCAAAATGTTTCAGCCAATCTCTTTGAGTGTATGAGATAATGAATCATAAGGCACTGTCACAGATTTTTGACTCTAGAAACATGTAGTATACCATGTTTGTTCAAAATTTATGTTAGATAATCTTGAGTTAAATATCCCAATAATACCCAATATTATCATGAAAAAATAAGCATTATAATTTCTTAGACCATAAATTAGGTTATTGTCTTTACATGCTTTGTGGACACTTTAAACAATAAATTATGTTTAGTCTAAAAAAATGAGAGAAGTTTTTTATAAGTAATTTTTATATATCTGGAGGGAAAAAAGATATATTTAAAACATTGTTATTAAGATAATATATTATCATAATTCGCTAATTTTGCTCAATATCAATATAATAAAATCAATATGCTGATAGTGTAACATATTCTTAGGAAAGGTATGGACCATCAGAAAGGAAAAAAATTCTTAATATATTGAAAACATATCTAATTGGAAAAATCAACTAAAAATTTCAGTTTCTCTTCTTTCTTGTGAATTATTTACTTTTGCAGTTGCTGTGACAAAATACCACACCCAAACAACTGGACAGAAGGGAAGGATTATTTTGGCTCAAAGTCAGAGGGTACAGCCCATCATGATATGGGGGTCACGGTAGCTGGAGCATGAGACAGGAAGCAGAGGTAGATGCTGCTGGGCAGCCTCTTTCTCCATTTAACCATGTTAGGACCTCTCCTCATGAAATGGTTTCACCCATAGTTAGACAGAGTCTCTCTACCTCAATTAACCAAATCAAACTAGATTTTAAAAGCCCTCCCCCAAGCAGGTTGTCTTATAAGTGATTCTAGGTGCTGCATTGACCGTATTATTCATCACTCCCTCACATCTTGGTGTCTGTCTAAGACAGGATGCTGATAATCATTTATTTCTCTTTTCTCTGATGAGACATGTTTACGTCCCACCATCTTTCATTTTGCCTTATGTATCAGTAATCGGTAAGGATTCTTTGGCTATTAGTTTCCCCACAAAGAGAAACAGAAAAATGTTTACATGAAAATAGCCAATTTATTAAAAACTTACTGTAACAATAATGAAGTCAATCTAGTGAAATCAAATTATGACCTCAAAAGAACTACCATAGAAACATGTTTATAAGGCTGGAGAGATGGCTCAGTGCTTAAGCTCAGTGCACTTCCCAGAGCTCTTGAATTTGAATCCCAGCAATAACATGGTGACTCAATTCATCTGTAATGAGATCTGATGTTCTATTCTCGTGTGTCTGAAGACAGTTGCATTGTTCTTAATAAAAAAAGAAACATATTTATAGATTCAAGGGTCTGGATATATTGATCAGTTGTATTATTTAAGATGAAAATTAATAGACTACAAAACAATATTTATAATAAGTTAAAATCAATGGGCTCAATGAGACAGGTCTATTGATGGATCTGAAGATGAAACTGATGCTAAAAGCAAGAGCCCTGCATATATATGCGTATTGTTAGTCCAAAATAGCACAACAGTCTAATCCATTTCCTTGTATTTTTATGTGAATGTGCTCATGGATACAAACAAACTCTTCAATTCTTTATTGGGTCAGAGCATGATTTTCCTCCTAAAAATATCCTGAGATAAAAGGCTTTCATATTGACATACCTGAATTGAATTCTGAGCTCAGTTATAGTTTTTCCTTTTCTTCACTTTGAAAGTTTTCTTTTTTTTTTTTCTCTTCCCAATTCCTCCCCATCATTTTACCCATCAAAACCCATTTCCTTTTGGTTTCTCCGTAGAAAATAAGCACCTAGGATGTAATAATGAACTGAACTGAAATAAAAAAGAAATAAAAATAAAATAACAGAAAGAAAAGAGCCCAAGACAAGGCACAAGAAACACAGACATGCAGAGATTCACTGTTCCCATACCCAGGAATCCTATAAAACACTAAACTGAAAGCCACACACAAAAGGACACTCTTCCTACCTCCTCTTCCATCACTGAGGAGAGGGATTTGATGAAGACATTCTATTAAGATCTGTGAATTGCAAGTGCTCTAACTTTCACAATGTCCAGCTGTGGGTCTCTAGATTTATTCCCATCTGCTGGAGGAGGAAGTTTCACTAATGATTCTTTTCTGCGTTCAACGTCCCTTTTCTGCTCATTATTTATAATCTACTGTTTTTCTCATTATTTTTCTTTGTTTTTCCTTGTTTTTTTTAAATTGGATAGTTTTTTTTTTTAAGTTACATTTCAAATGCTATTCCCTTTCCCGGTTTCCCGGGCACAAGCCCCCTACACCACCCTCCTCCGACTCACCCTTCTATAAGGGTGTTTCTCCTCCTCTTCTATTTCCCTTCCCACCCACTCCAGACATTTTCCTACACTAGGGGTCTAACCTTGGCAGGACCAAGGGTTTCTCCTTCCATTGGTGCCCAACAAGGCTGTCCTCTGCTACATATGCAGCTGGAGCCATGAGTCAGTCCATGTATAGACTTTGGGGAGTGGTTTAGTCCCTGGGAGCTCTGCTTGGTTGGCATTGTGGTCCTTATGGGGTTGCAATCCCCTTCATCTCCTTCAATCCTTTCCCTAATACCTCCGACAGGAACCCCATTCTCAGTTCAATGGTTTGCTACTAGCATTTGTTTCTGTATTTGACATGCTCTGGCTATGTCTTTCAGGAGACATCTATATCCGGTTCCTCTCAGAATGCACTTCTTAGCTTCATCAATCTTATCTAGTCTTGGGGGTTGTATATATATGAATGGCTATTCCCTCACTCTCTGATCCAAACTTTCCCTCCATATCCCCTCTATTTTTGTACTCCCTTTAAAGAAGGAGTGAAGCATCGCATTTTGTTCATCCTTCTTCTTGAGCTTCAAGTGGTCTGTGGATTGTACCTTGGGTATTTCAAGCTTTTGGGCTAATATCCACTTATCAGTGAGTACATACCATGTGTGTTTTTCTTTGATTGGGTTACCTCACTAGGGATGATATTTTGTTTTTATTAACTTGAATATTTCTTATATACATTTCAAGTGTTATTCCCTTTCCCGGTTTCCGGGCAAACATCCCCCTCCCCCCTCCCCTTCCATATGGGTGTTCCCCTCCCCACCTCGCCCTATTGCCGCCCTCCCCCAACTGTCTAGTACACTGGGGTTCAGTCTTAGCAGGACCCAGGGCTTCCCCTTCCACTGGTGCTCTTACTAGGATATTCATTGCTACCTATGAGGTCAGAGTCAGGGTCAGTCCATGTATAGTCTTTTAGGTAGTGGCTTAGTCCCTGGAAGCTCTGGTTGCTTGGCATTGTTGTACATATGGGGTCTCGGCCCCTTCAAGCTCTTCCAGTTCTTTTCTCTGATTCCTTCAACGGGGGGTCCTATTCTCAGTTCAGTGCTTTGCTGCTGACATTCGCCTCTGTATTTGCTGTATTCTGGCTGTGTCTCTCAGGAGCGATCTACACTTCTGCACTTCTTTGCTTCATCCATCTTATCTAATTGGGTGGCTGTATATATATGGGCCACATGTGGGGCAGGCTCTGAATGGGTGTCCTTCAGTCTCTGTTTTAATCTTTTGCCTCTCTCTTCCCTGCCAAGGGTATTCTTGTTCCCCTTTTAAAGAAGGAGTGAAGCATTCACATTTTGATCATCTGTCTTGAGTTTCATTTGTTCTAGGCATCTAGGGTAATTCAGGCATTTGGGCTAATAGCCACTTATCAATGAGTGCATACCATGTATGTCTTTCTGTGATTGGGTTAGGTCACTCAGGATGATATTTTCCAGTTCCAACCATTTGCCTACGAATTTCATAAAGTCATTGTTTTTGATAGCTGAATAATATTCCATTGTGTAGATGTACCACATATTCTGTATCCATTCCTCTGTTGAAGGGCATCTGGGTTCTTTCCAGCTTCTGGCTATTATAAATAAGGCTGCGATGAACATAGTGGAGCACGTGTCTTTTTTATATGTTGGGGCATCTTTTGGGTATATGCCCAAGAGAGGTATAGCTGGATCCTCAGGCAGTTCAATGTCCAATTTTCTGAGGAACCTCCAGACTGATTTCCAGAATGGTTGTACCAGTCGGCATTCCCACCAACAGTGGAGGAGTGTTCCTCTTTCTCCACATCCTCGCCAGCATTTGCTGTCACCTGAGTTTTTGATCTTAGCCATTCTCACTGGTGTGAGGTGAAATCTCAGGGTTGTTTTGATTTGCATTTCCCTGATGACTAAAGATGTTGAACATTTCTTTAGGTGTTTCTCAGCCATTCGGCATTCCTCAGCTGTGAATTCTTTGTTTAGCTCTGAACCCCATTTTTTAATAGGGTTATTTGTCTCCCTGCGGTCTAACTTTTTGAGTTCTTTGTATATTTTGGATATAAGGCCTCTATCTGTTGTAGGATTGGTAAAGATCTTTTCCCAATCTGTTGGTTGCCGTTTTGTCCTAACCACAGTGTCCTTTGCCTTACAGAAGCTTTGCAGTTTTATGAGATCCCATTTGTCGATTCTTGATCTTAGAGCATAAGCCATTGGTGTTTTGTTCAGGAAATTTTTTCCAGTGCCCATGTGTTCCAGATGCTTCCCTAGTTTTTCTTCTATTAGTTTGAGTGTGTCTGGTTTGATGTGGAGGTCCTTGATCCACTTGGACTTAAGCTTTGTACAGGGTGATAAGCATGGATCGATCTGCATTCTTCTACATGTTGACCTCCAGTTGAACCAGCACCATTTGCTGAAAATGCTATCTTTTTTCCATTGGATGGATTTGGCTCCTTTGTCAAAAATCAAGTGACCATAGGTGTGTGGGTTCATTTCTGGGTCTTCAATTCTATTCCATTGGTCTATCTGTCTGTCTCTGTACCAATACCATGCAGTTTTTATCACTATTGCTCTGTAATACTGCTTGAGTTCAGGGATAGTGATTCCCCCTGAAGTCCTTTTATTGTTGAGGATAGTTTTAGCTATCCTGGGTTTTTTGTTATTCCAGATGAATTTGCAAATTGTTCTGTCTAACTCTTTGAAGAATTGGATTGGTATTTTGATGGGGATTGCATTGAATCTGTAGATCGCTTTTGGTAAAATGGCCATTTTTACGATATTAATCCTGCCAATCCATGAGCATGGGAGATCTTTCCACCTTCTGAGGTCTTCTTCAATTTCTTTCTTCAGTGTCTTGAAGTTCTTATTGTACAGATCTTTTACTTGCTTGCTTAAAGTCACACCGAGGTACTTTATATTATTTGGGTCTATTATGAAGGGTGTCGTTTCCCTAATTTCTTTCTCGGCTTGTTTCTCTTTTAGGTAGAGGAAGGCTACTGATTTATTTGAGTTAATTTTATACCCAGCCACTTTGCTGAAGTTGTTTATCAGCTTTAGTAGTTCTCTGGTGGAACTTTTGGGATCACTTAAATATACTATCATATCATCTGCAAATAGTGATATTTTGACTTCTTCTTTTCCGATCTGTATCCCCTTGACCTCCATTTGTTGTCGGATTGCTCGGGCTAGAACTTCAAGAACTATACTGAATAAGTAGGGAGAGAGTGGGCAGCCTTGTCTAGTCCCTGATTTTAGTGGGATTGCTTCAAGTTTCTCTCCATTTAGTTTAATGTTAGCCACTGGTTTGCTGTATATGGCTTTTACTATGTTTAGGTATGGGCCTTGAATTCCTATTCTTTCCAGGACTTTTATCATGAAAGGGTGTTGAATTTTGTCAAATGATTTCTCAGCATCTAATGAAATGATCATGTGGTTTTGCTCTTTCAGTTTGTTTATATAATGGATCACGTTGATGGTTTTCCGTATATTAAACCATCCCTGCATGCCTGGGATGAAGCCTACTTGATCATGGTGGATGATTGTTTTGATGTGCTCTTGGATTCGGTTTGCCAGAATTTTGTTGAGTATTTTTGCATCGATGTTCATAAGGAAATTGGTCTGAAGTTCTCTTTCTTTGTTGGGTCTTTTGTGGTTTAGGTATAAGAGTAATTGTGGCTTCATAGAAGGAATTCGGTAGTGCTCCATCTGTTTCAATTTTGTGGAATAGTTTGGATAATATTGGTATGAGGTCTTCTATGAAGGTCTGATAGAATTCTGCACTAAACCCGTCTGGACCTGGGCTCTTTTTGGTTGGGAGACCTTTAATGACTGCTTCTATTTCCTTAGGAGTTATGGGGTTGTTTAACTGGTTTATCTGTTCCTGATTTAACTTCGGTACCTGGTATCTGTCTAGGAAATTATCCATTTCCTGCAGATTTTCAAGTTTTGTTGAATATAGGCTTTTATAGTAAGATCTGATGATTTTTTGAATTTCCTCTGAATCTGTAGTTATGTCTCCCTTTTCATTTCTGATTTTGTTAATTTGGACACACTCTCTGTGTCCTCTCGTTAGTCTGGCTAGGGGTTTATCTATCTTGTTGATTTTCTCAAAGAACCAACTTTTGGTTCTGTTGATTCTTTCTATGGTCCTTTTTGTTTCTACTTGGTTGATTTCAGCTCTGAGTTTGATTATTTCCTGCCTTCTACTCCTCCTGGGTGTATTTGCTTCTTTTTGTTCTAGAGCTTTTAGGCGTGCTGTCAAGCTGCTGACATATGCTCTTTCCTGTTTCTTTCTGCAGGCACTCAGCGCTATGAGTTTTCCTCTTAGCACAGCTTTCATTGTGTCCCATAAGTTTGGGTATGTTGTACCTTCATTTTCATTAAATTCTAAAAAGTTTTTAATTTCTTTCTTTAGTTCTTCCTTGACCAGGTTATCATTGAGTAGAGCATTGTTCAATTTCCATGTATATGTGGGCATTCTTCCCTTATTGTTATTGAAGACCAGCTTTAGGCCGTGGTGGTCCGATAGCACGCATGGGATTATTTCTATCTTTCTGTATCTGTTGAGGCCTGTTTTTTGACCAATTATATGGTCAATTTTGGAGAAAGTACCATGAGGAGCTGAGAAGAAGGTATATCCTTTTGCTTTAGGGTAGAACGTTCTATAAATATCCGTTAAGTCCATTTGGCTCATGACTTCTCTTAGTCTGTCTACGTCTCTGTTTAATTTCTCTTTCCATGATCTGTCCATTGATGAGAGTGGGGTGTTGAAATCTCCTACTATTATTGTGTGAGGTGCAATGTGTGTTTTGAGCTTTAGTAAGGTTTCTTTTACGTATGTAGGTGCCCTAGTATTTGGGGCATAGATATTTAGGATTAAGAGTTCATCTTGGTGGATTTTTCCTTTGATGAATATAAAGTGTCCTTCCTTATCTTTTTTGATGACTTTTAGTTGAAAATTGATTTTATTTGATATTAGAATGGCTACTCCAGCTTGCTTCTTCTGACCATTTGCTTGGAAAGTTGTTTCCCAGCCTTTCACTCTGAGGTAGTGTCTGTCTTTGTCTCTGAGGTGTGTTTCCTGTAGGCAGCAGAATGCAGGGTTCTCGTTGCGTATCCAGTTTGTTAATCTATGTCTTTTTATTGGGGAGTTGAGGCCATTGATGTTGAGAGATATTAAGGAATAGTGATTATTGCTTCCTGTTATATTCATATTTGGATGTGAGGTTGTGTTTGTGTGCTTTTCTTCTCTTTGTTTTGTTGCCAAGATGATTAGTTTCTTGCCTCTTCTAGGGTATAGCTTGCCTCCTTATGTTGGGCTTTACCATTTATTATCCTTTGTAGTGCTGGATTTGTAGAAAGATTTGTGTAAATTTGGTTTTGTCATGGAATATCTTGGTTTCTCCATCTATGTTAATTGAGAGTTTTGCAGGATACAGTAGCCTGGGCTGGCATTTGTGTTCTCTTAGGGTCTGTATGACATCAGTCCAGGATCTTCTGGCCTTCATAGTTTCTAGTAGAAGTCTGGTGTGATTCTGATAGGTCTGCCTTTATATGTTACTTGACCTTTTTTCCCTTACTGCTTTTAATATTCTTCCTTTATTTTGTGCGTTTGGTGTTTTGACTATTATGTGACGGGAGGTGTTTCTTTTCTGGTCCAATCTATTTGGAGTTCTGTAGGATTCTTGTATGCCTATGGGTATCTCTTTTTTTAGGTTAGGAAGTTTTCTTCTATGATTTTGTTGAAGATATTTACTGGTCCTTTGAGCTGGGAGTCTTCACTCTCTTCTATACCTATTATCCTTAGGTTTGATCTTCTCATTGAGTCCTGGATTTCCTGTATGTTTTGGACCAGTAGCTTTTTCCGCTTTACATTATCTTTGACAGTTGAGTCAATGATTTCTATGGAATCTTCTGCTCCTGAGATTTCTCTTCCATCTCTTGTATTCTGTTGGTGAAGCTTGTATCTACAGCTCCTTGTCTCTTCTTTTGGTTTTCTATATCCAGGGTTATTTCCATGTGTTCTTTCTTGATTGCTTCTATTTCCATTTTTAATTCCTTCAACTGTTTGATTGTGTTTTCCTGGAATTCTTTCAGAGATTTTTGTGATTCCTCTCTGTAGGCTTCTACTTGTTCTCTAAGGGAGTTCTTCACGTCTTTCTTGAAGTCCTCCAGCATCATGATCAAATATGATTTTGAAACTAGATCTTGCTTTTCTGGTGTGTTTGGATATTCCATGCTTGTTTTGGTGGGAGAATTGGGCTCCGATGATGCCATGTAGTCTTGGTTTCTGTTGCTTGTGTTCCTGCGCTTGCCTCTCGCCATCAGATTATCTCTAGTGTTACTTTGTTCTGCTATTTCTGACAGTGGCTAGACTGTCCTATAAGCCTGTGTGTCAGGAGTGCTGTAGACCTGTTTTCCTGTTTTCTTTCAGCCAGTTACGGGGACAGAGTGTTCTGCTTTCGTGTGTGTAGTTTTGTCCCTCTACAGGTCTTCAGCTGTTCCTGTGGGCCTGTGTCTTGAGTTCACCAGGCAGGTCACTTGCAGCAGAAAAGTTGGTCTTACCTGTGGTCCCGAGGCTCAAGTTCGCTCGCGGGGTGCTGCCCACGGGTTCTCTTCGGTGGCAGCAACCGGGAAGATCTGCGCCGCCCCTTCAGGGAGACTCCGTGCACCAGGGTTCCAGATGGCCTCCAGTGTTTTCCTCTGGAATCAGTAATGTGTGCAGAGAGCAGTCTCTTCTGGTTTCGCAGGCGTGTCTGCCTCTCTGAAGGTTTAGCTCTCCCTCCCACGGGATTTGGGTGCAGAGAACTGTTTATCTGGTCTGTTTCCTTCAGGTTCCGGCGGTGTCTCAGGCAGGGCTCCTGCCTCTTCTGGGCCCTCTCCCACAGGAGCCCAGAGGCCTTATACAGTTTCCTCTTGGGCCAGGGATGTGGGCAGGGGTGTGCAGTGTTCGTGGTCTCTTGCGCTCTGCAGTCTCAGGAGTGCCCACCTGACCAGGCGGTGAGATCTCTCTCCCATGGGTTTTGGGAGCAGAGAGCTGCTGCGGGCCGGGATCCGCGGGTGTGGGACTTCCAGTAAACACAGGACGTGCTCGGTCCTAGAGGAATTCTGCCTCCGTGTGTCCCGAGATCACCAGGCCGCTTTCTTGCAGCAGGAGACTTGGTCTTACCTGTGGTCCCGAGGCTCAAGTTTGCTCGCGGGGTGCTGCGCACGGGCTCTCTGTGGTGGCAGCAACCGGGAAGATCTGCGCCGCCTCTTCAGGGAGACTCCGTGCACCAGGGTTCCAGATGGCCTCCGGTGTTTTCCTCTGAATCAGTAATGTGTGCAGAGAGCAGTCTCTTCTGGTTTGCAGGTGTCTGCCTCTCTGAAGGTTTAGCTCTCCCTCCCACGGGATTTGGGTGCAGAGAACTGTTTATCCGGTCTGTTTCCTTCAGGTTCCGGGTGTCTCAGGCAGGGCTCCTGCCGCTCCTGGGCCCTCTCCCACGGGAGCCAGGATGATATTTTCTAGTTCAATCCATTTGCCTATGAATTTCATGATAGCTGAGTAGTACTCCATTGTAAGCTGTACCAAGTTTTCTGTATCCATTCCTCTGTTGAAGGTCATCTGGGTTCTTTCCAGATTCTGGCTATTGTAAATAAGGCTGCTATGAACATAGTGGAGCATGTGTCTTTGTTGTATGTTGGAGCATCTTTTCGGTATATGCTCAGGAGTGGTATACCTGGGTCCTCAGGTAGTGCAATGTCCAATTTTCTGAGGAACCTCTAGACTGATTTTCAGTGTTTGTACCAGTTTGCAATCCCACCAGCAATGGAGGAGTGTTCCTCTTTCTCCCCATCCTGGTCAGCATCTCTTGTTACCTGAGTTTTTGACCTTAGCCATTCCGAGTGGTATGAGGTGGAATCTCAGTGTTGAGAATTCTTTGTTTAGCTCACTATCCTATTTTTAATAGGTTTGTTTACCTCTGTTCCCCATTTTTAATAGGATTATTTGGCTCTCTGGAGTCTAACTTCTTGAGTTCTTTGTTTATATTGGCTATTAGCCCTCTATCAGATGTAGGATTAGTAAAGATCTTTCCCCAATCTGTTGGTTGCTGTTTTGAACTAATGACAGTGTCCTTTGCCTTAATGAAGCTTTGTAGTTTTATGAGATCCCATTTGTCAATTCTTGATCTTAAAGCATAATGTAAAATACCAATTTTATTTGAAAGTTTAATCCTAATATCTTGTAATATCTCCATTTTCTAACTTACTATTCGAAAGTAGGACAATAAGTGAATATTGTTTGGTATGGTCTACTTCATCCCTGTACTTTTTAGTCAAACTATACAAGCAGTTATATCCTGACTGTAACAAACATACGATTTCTTCAAACTCCATATTAATTTCAGGTTATTCTAATTTTTGAATGCTATCAGATTTTGCAAAATTATGCCCTTCTACTGTTGAATAACTACTAATTCTTTATATCTAGTAAATTTTGAAATATATTTGATAATGACAACAAATTTTGTTGTTTACAAGTGATATTTAAACTTAGACGTTTAAAATCCTAAATTCTGTTGTGACAAACAATCATAGGGAACAAGTTGTCAGATTATTGCTCTGTTTGTCTTTAGATATACATATACTCATCTCTGATAGATGGAACTAGAAAAAGATTCATACTGTGACACTGACCTGCTTAGACCTGCACACACACACACACACACACACACACACACGATTTAAAAACTGAAACTTCATCAAGCCCTGAATAAATTTCCATTTCTTTTTTAATTTATTTACATTCTAGACCTTTCGCCCCTTCAGTCTCCCCTCCCACATATCCTTATCTCATTCCTCTTTGCCCTTGCCTCTGAGAGGGTGCTCCCCACAACATGCATCCCCCTTCCCCGGGGCCTCAATTTTCTCAAGGAATGAGCTTGTATTCTCCCACTGAAGACATACCAGGCAGCCCTCTGCTATGTTTGTGCCAGGGGCTTGTGTAGTATACCAGCTTGTGTATGCTCCTGGTTGGTACTTCAGTCTCTGGGAGCTCTGTGGGGTCTGGGTTAGTTGATACTGCTGGTCTTCCTATGAGGTTCCCTCTCCTTTTTATATTCTTCAACCCATCCACTAATTCAACCACTGAGTTCCCTGACTGAAATGGTTGGGTGTGACTATCTGACTCTCTGTCGGTCACCTGCTGGTAGGACCTCTCAGAGCACAGCCATGCCAGCCACCCATTTGTAAGCACATCATAGTATATATAATTGTGACAGGCCTTGGTGCTCCTCCATGAGATAGATCTCAAGTTGGGCCAGTCACTGGACTTCCTTTCCTTTATTCTCTTCTCCATTTTTGACCTGAACAATTCTTGGTCAGACATTTTTGACTGTGGGTTAGTAACCCTGACCCTTCTCTTGAGACCCTGTTTATCCACTAGAGGTGGATGCTCTGAGTTTCCTCTTCCCAAAGTTGGACATTTTGGCTGAGGTCATCCTCAGTGAGTCCTTAAAGTTTCTTACCTCCCAGGTCTCTGGTATTTTACAGAGGGTCCCCCACCCCCATTCCCAAAGCTGTTTATCCCTGTAATGGCAATTTTTTATACTACTCTGAGCTCCTAGCAAGTTCATAGTCGTGGATTTGTACCCAACCAAAGGTTCTGGATTCAGGAAAGAAAGACAGGCACACAAAACCTTTAAATTTTTGATAAGCCTTAACTATCTCAATGACTAGGCTCTTCCAAACTTCCCCATGGCTACTACACACTCACCTCTAGTGTTCCTGAGTTAGCACTTTCTAAATCGATATTTTATATTTGTTGTCCTGTTTCCTTCCTGGTAGCCCTCCCATAGGGCTGCTTTCTCTTTGCACCTACATTTCACCTGTCTCACCTTCCTGTTCCTTTTTGACTTGTTCCATCCTATGCCTGCCTCATGGTAGAATCCCATCTTCTCCACTGCACTTTTTTTTTTTGCCAGGGAATCCAGAAAGTCTTGCCTCTTTCCCTTTGCCCAGCCATTGGCCTTGGGCTTTTTATTGATCTATTAAAAAAAAAACAAAAACAAAACAAAACAAAAAAACCTGATGCCAGAGATCTGCAGCAGACTTGCATGAATTCCCATGTAAGCCAAAATCAACCTCCTAACAATCTCCATTCGTTCTCTTGGCCATTAGGACTTCTCTCTCTCTGTGAGAATCACCATCCCTGAACTCAAGTTGTACTGTAGAGCAATAGTGATAAAAATTACCTGGTATTGGCACAGAGACAGACAGGTAGTTCAATAAAAACGAATTGAAGACCCAGAAATAAACCTACAAACCTACCGTCACCTGCTGTTTGACAAAGAAGCCAAAATCATACAGTATAAAAAAGACAGCATATTCAACAAATATATTAAACTGGTGGTCTGCATGTAGAAGTATGCAAATTAATCCCTTCTTATTTCAATGTACAAAGTTCAAGTCCAAGTGGATTAAGAACCTCCACAAAACTAGATACACTGAATCTAACAGATAAGAAAGTGGGAAAGAGCCTCAAACACATAGGTACAGGGGAAATTTTCATGAACAGAACACCAGTGGCTCAGGCTCTAAAATCAACTATTGACAAATTGGATCTTATAAAATTGAAAAGCTTCTGTAAGGCAAAGTACACTGTCAATAGGACAAAATGGCAACCTACAGATTGGGAAAAGATCTTTACCAACCCTGTATTTGATAGAGGGCTAATATCCCAGATGCCAGAAAAACAAGAGCCTCCCAAAACCCCATGGGGATGACATTAGCTGAAATACCTCACAAAAAGGAAGGAGAACTTGTTGAGACTGTATCTAGAGGTTAAGCATAGCCCCCCAGTTGAGAGTTGGGGCCACCCACCCATCTCCAAAAATTTAAACCAGGATTTCTCCCGTATAAAGGAAATACAGGAAATAAGAGTAGAGCAAAGACTGAAGGAAAGGCCATCCAGCATGGGATCCATCCCACATGCAGACACCAAATCCAGATACTATTGTTGATGCCAAGAAGTGCTTGCTCACAGGAGCCTGATATAGTTGTCTCCTGAAAGGCTCTGCCAGATCCTGACCAATACAGATGCAGAAGCTCAAAGTCAACACCCAACTGATCACAGGGACTCTAACTGAGGAGTTAGAGGAAGGACTGAAGGAGCTGAAGGGGCCTTGTCTGGCATCAATGGTAGGGGAGACCCTTGGTCCTCTGAAGGCTTGATGCCTGGGTGGCGAGGCAAGAGTGGGTGGGTGGGTGGGAGTGGGGAACACCCTCATAGAAGTAAGGTAAGAGAGGATGGGATAGGGTGTTTACAGAGGGGAAACTGGGAAAGAGGATAATATTTTAACTGTAAATAAGTAAAATATCCATTTTTTTTTAAGAAATGGGGTACAAAGCTAAGCAAAGAATTCCCAACTGAGGAATCTTAAATGGCTGGGATGTACCTAAGGAAATGTTCAACATCTTGAAAATGCAAATTAACCCATTCCTAAGATTTCATCTCACACCAGAAAGAATGGACAAGAACACTCAGGTGACAGCAAATGCTTGTGAGGACAAGGAGAAAGAGGACCATTACTCCTTTGCTGGTAGGATTGAGAGCTGGTACAACCACTGTGGAAATCAGTTGGTTGGTTCCTTTATATCCTCCTTAAAGATCTCTATCTTCATGAGATGGGAATTTAGGTCTTTATCTTGTCTTTCAGATATGTTGAAATAACCAGGGATTGCTGTGGTGGGAGAACTGGGTACTGGCAGTGCCATACTTTATTGGATTCTGTTGCTTTTGACCTTGAGCTTGCCTCTGACCATCTGTTTCTCTCTAATTGGCCTGGGTGTCTTTGACTGGAGGGAGGTAAGGCAGGTCTATTTGGAGGCAGTCAATACTAGATTTGAATAGGGTAGATCTCCTGTATTCCTGGTTAATGGGGACCTCGTGGGAGACAGACAGGCTATAGGATATGAAAATGTATCAGGCCACTTAATCTGGACCAGTTGGAGAGGCAGACCAGAAGGAAGTTGGAGTTTGGCAAGATGAGTGGGCCCAGTCCTCTGGACTCAGTGTTACTGTGGACCTCCTAAGAAGCAAATACACTGTAAGCATGTGGCCAAGTATTAGTCCCCTGATCTGGTTCAGGTCATAAAGCTCCATTTCTATTTGATTACTCTCTGGGTGGGCATTGGAATGATTTGGGTTCATGAACAAAAAAATAATTGTTTCCCCCCATGAAAATTTAAGGAGAATTGTTATATGTACTATCTTATATTCATATGTAATTCTGCCTGTATATAACTAAAATCTGACACATCACGATAAGGGTTGTAGCATTGAGTAAATCTTAACTATTTCAAACCTGCCACTCAATAAAGAACCACCCGCTCCATGCACCAAGGAGAAAAAGTTTGTTTTTGAACCCAATGAAGAGGAGACTCTAAAAATAGTGAGGGCCTTAGAGTATTCTCACTCCTGTGGTTTCCTGACACTTTTGATAGAGGATGTAACCTGTTGTACAGCTTGATTTGAAGGACATTTTCTCACCACTTTGCAATCTGTGTGGTCTTCTATGTCAGTCTCAAATAAAACACAAAAAACCCTACTATTTCTTGGCCAATATGACAAACATATGATTATATATATATACATGCATGTATATGCATATGGATATGATATATATTAAAATATTTCCTATGTATAGAGATAGTCAGTTACTTAGAGATTAAAAGAAAGATATGCTGACAATCAATTTTGGTTTCTGAGCTGTAATAGTGTAATAAAATACTGTTGTAATAAAATCCAACACATCTACCAAAACCAGCATTTTTGAGAGAAAAAACTTAAAATGTGAATCTGTGGGATTTATTAATGCTTTAGGCATAGTTTTGATCAACATGATGAAGCTTTGGCCTATATCATCCTTAAAACTAGGGTAAGGATAATGTATGGGCTGCTGAATACATAATGAATGTTTTAGTAGAAAAAATGCAGAGTGATACATTTCAAAAGAAAGTAAATAGATGTATACGTGTAAAATGGTATATAATTTAATCCAAGTATATATATTAGTTCAAGTCCATATATTTAAATGCATCTAAGATTGTGGCCATATCTTTATGAGAAATGGCCAGATTTTAAAGAACACACTAAAGAAAAATAGCTAAGCCTGAAGGTTATATTATCTACTTTCAGTTTCCAATCATGTACAAATATTTTAAAAAGCACAAATTTACAATTTTATAGTCTGATAGCAAATTATGTTAGGAAAGTAGTCTATATGCCAGTTGAAACAAGTATATTCAGACTGAATTTTAAGACTAAACATTTCAGGCTAGAGAGATGGCTCAATGGTCAGGAGCACTGACTGCTCTTCCAGAGGTCCTGAATTCAATTCCCAGCAACCACATGGTGGCTCACAAACTTCTGTAATGAGATCTGGTATCCTCTTCTGGTGTGTCTGAAGACAGCTACAGTGTGCTCATATAAATAAAAATTAATAAAAAAATTTAAAACGACTAAATGTTCATTTTTTTAATTTTAATTGGATATTTTACTTATTTACATTTCAAAGGTTATCCCCTTTTCCGGTTTTCACTCTGGAACCCCCCTAGCGTAGCCCCCTCCCCCCGCTTCTATGATGGTGCTCCTCTACCCACCCACCCATGCCCACCACACATTCCCCTACACTGAAGCATCCCCAAGGGCTTCTCCTCCCATTGGTACCCAACAAGATTGCCCTCTGCTACATATGCTGCTGGAGCCATGGGTCTCTTCACCTGTACTCTTTGGTTGGTGGTTTAGTCCCTGGGATCTTTGGAGGGACTGGTTGATTGATATTGTTGTTCTTATGGGGTTGCAAACATAGAAATGAACTATTTAAAATAAGCTAGAAGGAGGGAAGGGAGCTTATTGACTTTCTAAGGATGGCCAAATTATAGACAAGAACTCTAGAGGACTTGTGCCTAAAAACATTTTCTCAGGTGAAAAATGGAAGTTGTTCGAAACTAATGCAGAATGAAGGTGGCAAAGTCAAACAGTTCTACTTCAAATGCTCTAAAGATTCAGTCAATTTCCCAATGACATCACCTGCCCATTATCCTGTACTTGCAGAATAAAAGACACTTTGGTGAGTTCCTCAAAACTTCCAGAAGCATTTACTTCAGGATTTTATTACCAAAAAGCTTATAATTGTGTTACAAAGAGATTAAAAAAATATATAACAAATGCTAGGTTACGGCTGTAGAGAAATGGTAATCACCAAAAGCCTTTTGGTGTTCTCAGAAATTTTCAACTGTCTTTAAATTGTTAGCAGGATTGTGATTATTTTTATAGGTCCTACCTTTTTTTAGCAAGATATCATAATAAAATATTATGGTTAATACTAATAGAGCTGAAAAGTAGCAATGTATTGTCTACACCAAGGTTACATATGATGAACTCAAGGTAAGAACAAACATTCAATACCTGCGATGGGGAAAAGAATACCATGAAAAAAAAGGAAATTGCAAAAACATTGGTGCATTGACGAATATATATATGGGTTTAAGTCATTTTTGAATTACATGTGCCAGCCTATTCCACCTTTCAATGTATTAGTCTGATAAATAATTATTATAAATCAATTAGGAACAGAAGTTTCCAATGGTAATTGAAAGGAAACAGCATATGACTGAATCAGACTCCCTCAACCTGGCACTGGAGATGCAAACATTTCACTTGGTTGACTATTTTCCTACAGCACTGTTTGCAGTCCTCTTTCACAGATGCAGGAAAACACGCCCACTCACGGAATTCCATGTTGATTACACAGTGATCTTAGCAATGCCTTCTGCCTCCCCAAACCTGTCACGTACCCACTGCTGTTTGGTATTTATGTAGCAATTTCATGACAAATGCAATGTTTTCAATAAGTCTCGTCGCTTTTGTGAAGTAGATTCCATTTCTGAAGCCTTTTCGCAAGCTCAAAATCTTGTTAGGCATATGGACAAAATAACTCACAGATAAATCAAAAGATATGATAGATGTATTACCAAACATTCTGTTCCACCGAGGACACAATTTTTCATTTAATCTACACAGTACATGCCAAACAGATGGAGTGAGAAAACAAATCTTTGCCGTGTGTGGCCTTATCATTACAGCCAACTTGATAGACGTATAAAGAGGAGATCTGGTAGTAACAGTGCTTCTGTAAGACAAAAAGAAAAATTAATGTAAGTATACTTATCAAAATAATTGTCCAGTTTCTTATTCAAGCTTTACTCACAATAGTCTATTTCTATAAAAATATAATTTTAAATTAGTTTTTCTAGTCTTATTGTTTACATTATCAAAAAGACACTGACATTATGTTGTCTAAGGACAAGCAAATAATTAAGGAATTCATTTCATTAAATGGAGATACTCTTCCTCAGCCAGCTTTCAGAATTGTTATTTAGAGTCATCAAAAAAAAAAAGAAAAGAAAAGAAAAATGTTTACTGTGGCACATTTTATGGGAAAGTAGAATATTAGAATACATCTATAACTGACAAAGCTTATGATTACATACTTTCCTATGTATTGTGGTCATTTCTTTAGTAAAATTACATTAATTAGTTTGGTGGTCTTTTTTTTTTTACCTCTTTACAGTTGTAGTATGAAACATATTAAACTGGGTAAATGAATTTAGAAACCCTGTCTAATTTGACACAATAATTTAAAAAGACTCAGAATCATACATAAAATATTGAACTCTTAATATACTTTGCAGACAAGACACCTTTGGAGACGGGAGATTTTGTGGCTTCATTGGTGATTATGTATCTCTTCTAGGAGAGTGCAGACTACCTTCCATATGAAACACACTAGAAGATAGAGTTAAAGACTCTGTGCAGCCACAGACCCAACCTCACCTTGTCCATGAGTTGTGGGGTTTAGCCTTCTGTCAGCTTGTGGAGAAGCACTCATAGTCTTTGCAAAAGCCTGGGTGTTTAGTGGTTCACATGGGATCTTTTACCCACAACCCAAGTAGATATAACTCACTTCCTATACTGGAAGATTCCTTTGATAGCAACATATGCCTGTTGGGACTCTGTCTCCCTCATTATTTGGAGACTTCATTAATATTGCCTTCATATAATTTGTTTTCCATTACACTCCTCAAATGTGCCTCAGTTATAGCTGTCTCTCATAAACATATTCCCCTATCTGATTCATCAGTGGTCAATCCACCATTCTCCAGTCCACCTATAAAAATATATTCTATTACCCCTTCCAGGGTAATTAGTGTCACAACCCAAGTCTCTTGCTGATAGTCCTCTCTCAATCTCCAGATAGTAGCTTGTTTAACATTTATTTAATATCTAATATCCAAAATCAGAGAATTCATACTATTTTTATATTTTTGAGTCTTGATTGCATCACTTAAAATGCTCTTTCTAGGTCCATTCATTTGCCTATACATTTCATTATTTTTTTAAATAATTAAGTAACACTTCATTGAATAAAATAAAGGATTTAATGTTCTCTATCCAATCTTTTATTGATATGTCTAGTGTTTTTTTCTGATTCTGACAATTATGATTAGAACCTCATGGTCATGTTTGAACAAGTGTCCTTGTGGTGGAATGAAGTGTTCTTTGGGTATATTTCCAAGAGCGGTATAGCTGTATATTTAGGTAGATTAATTCCCAAATTTCTGAGGAACTATCATACTGATTTATGTAGTGGTTGTAAAGGGTTGCACTTACACTAGCAATGGAGGCATGTTCCTTTATTCCACATCCTTACTAGCATGATTTGTCACTTGTGTTACTTGGCTTTTCTGACCATTATGAGATGGGATCTCAAGGTAGATTTGGTTTATAACTTCCAGAGACTAAGAATATTGAACATTTCTTTTTGAGCGTTTCTCAGTCATTTGAGTTTCATTCTTTGAGAATTCTCTGAATAAATCTGTACAATATTTTTAAATTGGACTATTTTTAATAGCTGTTTTCTCACATTCTTTGTGTAGTTCGGATATTAGCCCTCATTCAAATATAGTTGATTAAAAATCTTTTTATTCTGTAGACTGCTGCTTTTTCTGAATGATGGTATATACTTTCCTTATAGAAGCTTCTCAATTTCATGAGGATCCACTTCTTAATTGATAAACTTAGTGCTTAAGCTAATAGCTAACAGAATAAAATTTCAGAAAGCCATTGCCTGTGCCAATCACTTCAAGGAGATTTCTTTTCTAATACAGTCAGTGTATTTGGTTTTATGTTGGGTCTTTGATCCACTAGGAGGTAAATTATGTCTGTAAAATATTCTAAGGCAAGGGTGGTACAAAGCTTGTGGGGATAAACAATCAACATCTGAGTTGATTTAGGCCACTCCATGAGATTGAACCCATACAAAAAAACTGATTAGTAACCAATAACCAGAAAATAGATACTCCAAAGATCTAGAGTAAAACCAGATACTGCTGATTATAAACAAATCAGTAGTTATAAATTCATTCCTAATGATGGTCTATACCTGTACATCAGAGCTTTATTCAGCTCTCATCAGAGAGAAGCCCTCCTGCAGCAGATGGGAACAAATACAGAAACCCCAAAACAGAAATTACACAGAGAGAAATACCTTGGAACACATGGCCCTAAATGTGATGTATCCATGAAATTTATCACCTCAGAGCTCAGGGAGCTCTCCAGAAGAGAAGGGAAAACATATATAGGAGCCAAAAGAAATTGAGGACACTAGGAGTTCAAGACCCACTAAATCAACTAAACAAGGCACATATGAACTCATAGAGACTGAAGCACCAATCATAGGGCTTCTATAGGTCTGTACCAGATCTTCTATACATTATATGATAGCTTTCACTTCAGTGTTTTACTGTGACTTTTGAGTGTGTGAATATGTGTGTCTCCAGTTCTTGAACATTCTCTTTTGGCTTTTGCCTTCTGTTACTTTGCATTGTCCAACTTTGTTGTGTTGTTCTTTTTAAATTTAGCTCATTATATTTTACTTTACTATATCTTGTTGCTATCACTTAGAATCCCTATGTTTTGTTTCCTAATAAGAAAAAGAGTGTGGATTCAGATGAGAGGGAAGTAGGCGACTGAACTGGAGGTAGTACAGAAAGGGAAATTGTAATCAGAATATATTATATGGAAAGAAATCTATTTTCAATAAACAAAAAAATAATAAAATAAAATATTCAATTCCTTGAGAGAAAACAGCATGCATTGCAAAAGGCAAGCATTGGAAATAGATAGTTTCATGTGCATGCTTATATGTAACTATAATTCCAAGCAGATGTTATGAACTATAATCTGGTTTTAATATACACTCCCTATCGATGTCTTTCAGAGATATCAATTCAACAATAAACAATGTTCTTAAAATTCTGTGATGAATACTAGATATAAAAATACAGAAATATTTTTTCTTTTCTAGGAAGTTTAGTTTTTATATTACTAATAAATAAAGCCAGGCATTTTTATTGTTTGTTAAATTCTGTTTTCCATAAAAATGAAGGAGTTCGTACTTTTATTGTTTTTCTCTATGTAAATGAAGCAGCATGCAATTAAGTCAAAACTGTACTCTAAATTGATGGTTCAAATTCTAATATGTCATGATTTCTCTTAAAAAGGAAAATAAGGAATATATATATATTATATATATAATGAAAACATTAAACATTAAACATACTACATAATTTAAGTTATAAGCTAGGTGTTATATGTTATGTGTTTTATTTGTTACATGTAATATAACTTTAATCTTTTCAAACTCCCATTTTTAATGATGATTCTTAAATGCTTTAACCTCCCTTGTAGCCCACCACCCACCAGACATAGTAGAAAAGAGAGGATATTGGGGAAGTGGACCTTTGGAGCAACTCCTGTCTGTGTTGTCTAGAAATTAGCAGTTCAGTTCACAGGTCAGGTAGGGCAGCTTGATTCACTTGCGAACACTTCACAGATATACCAGCAGTCCAATTCAGTAGAGTCGGGATAGCAAACAAATCAGCAGCAGTGGCACTATCTTCCACAAACAGCCAGGCCTCAAGTTTGGCACAAGTCAGCAGGAAGAGGGAGCAGTAGTAACTCCAGGAGATGTTCTCAGCTATGCCTCTCTCAGTGAAGCAAAGATCAGTGAAGATGTGAGACCCACAAGCATAGCACAGCTAGCTCCATAGCAAGCCAAGCTTAGCCTCTGTCACTCTGCCCGGTCCTTTTTATAGTCTCTCCAAATACATCCTCCATGGGTCTTGCCTCACCATGGGCATCTGTCTCACCTGACATCACTTTGTCAATCAGCCTGAATCTGCAGAAGCAGCAACAAACTGCAGTACAATAACAGAAGTTTTTAGTGTGTTTCTCCCTATGTCATCCTGACAAATGCAGCTCAACTAAGCAAAGTATGGCCAACCAATAGATGCATGTTGTTCATAAAGAATCTTTCACCATGTATCCTTTCGTGTGTTTGCTTCAATAAAACATCCTTTCACCTGTGTCTGCCTCAGCTAAATGTTCCTTCATGTGTTTGCCTCAGCAAAACACCATCCAACTGAGTTTCCAAAGAACTCTCAAGTTTTCACCTCAATGTAAGATATTATGTGTTATAATGTAGTAGGTCTTAATAATTTTTAAGTTTCTGCCCTTCGGTCAACATTCTATTTTGAAGGCATCCAAGTGTCACAAACTAATTATAGTATTTTACTAAGATGTCACGTTAAGCATAAACACACACCTTCCTGGTCATACTAAACTCCACATTGTGTCCATCTGTCTGATTCTAGAGACTCATTAATTGGGAATTGTTTCTCAGACCTCCTCAGTGATAGTCCCCTTTCATATAACAAAAAGGGAGATAATTCAAATTTATGTAAAGCAATATTTTCATCAGTCCAAAAACAAGATAAAAGATGTTAAGGATTAGATGTAATTCCTAATATGTCTTAAATTATTCCAAGTGTGTTTGATGAATAGTTGCATTATCATCAGAATGTGTTTGAAATAAAGAATACCACTCTCAAAATTTCTGAAAAATGTTCTCTTATGTTTTTTTTGAAAAAAAATTATTTCAGATACCATATGATCAAAAAATTTTAGACTTTGTTTTATGTTGAGGTATAGAGATTGACTATCTCTTTACCAACCAGCTACATGCTCAGATGCAGAGTAAGTCTCAGCAGACACAAGAAAGTTGAAATAACCCTGTGTATTCTATCAGATCATCATGGATTCAAGCTGGATTTCAACAAGGGGAATGACAGAAAATCTACAAACTCATGTAAACTGAATAACTCTCTACTGAATGACTCCTGGTTCCAAGCAAAAGCAAAGAAATTAAAGATTTCCTATAATTCCATGAAAATGAATGCACAACATACCCAATCTTGTGGGTCACAATGGAAGTGGTACTATGAGGAAAGTCCACAGTACTAAGTGTCTTCAAAAAGAAATAGGGGAGATCTCATATTCATACTCTTAATGAAAAAAATATTCCGTAGGGTTGTAGGTCTCACGTTAGTTCCAACACAGGGGCGGGTGGCCAGTCATAGGGAAGTCACGGAACATGTTCCAGGGTTGGGGAAGCACAGCTTGAGGTCCTGGGGACAGCAGGAACTCAGGTGTCCCCTGGACTGCAAAGAAGCCAGGGACTTCTGGTTCTCAGGCTCTCAGATACCAAAGCTCCAGTGGGATCCTGGATGGAAGAGCCGAGAATGGAGTCTGGGGTGGGAATGGAGGTGGAATGTGGGTGAGGGTGGGGGTACAGGTTGGATCTAGCCTGGGGCAGGGGGATGGAGGGTGGCTCCGGCTGGTCCCATGGATAGAGTTCCTGGCTTGTCAGATACAGGCTTGGCTTGGGCTTGGGCTTGGCTTTGTGGTCATGGTTGGGAGAGCAGGGAGTTCTTCTGTAGAAGATTAGTGGCTCTGTAGCTGAAGGCCTTCTCCATGGCTTCCCTCAAAGGAAGTTACTGTCATGGCAGAAGGTGGATGAGTAAAACTGTACCCCACTTCTCAGGGTGGGTCTGAGGTTAAATACCTTTTGCAGGGAAGAATGATTGGGAAGGAAAGTTTATTGGCTAAGTCTCCAGGCCTTTAGGTACCTCATTAAAATGGAGATCTCTCTTCAGCCTACATGACCACAGGTCACATCCTCTACATGTGGACTGGCTTGAGGTATTGCCATTATGTGACTGGTGGCCACAAATTTATGGGGGGAGGGGAGTTACAGCTAGTGACAGGGGCCTGGTGCCCGGAAACCCATTCCTTCAGGGTCTCCTGGGTTTCAAGTCTTAGGTCAACCAGAAACCAGGCTACCTTTCATGGTCCCACAATACTGAATCAGTACTCACAAACCAATTCCAAGAACACACCAAAAAGATCATCTACCATTATCAAGATTCATTCCAGAGAGGTAGTAATGGGGTAAATATAAAAGTCAAATCAACCAACCAACCAACCAACCAAACAAACAAACAAACAAACAAACAAACAAAAATACATGATCTGCTCATTAGATGCTGGAAAAATCTTGATCCCTGGCACATAAGTAAGAGAGGGCTGCCTTGTCTGGCTTCTGTGGGGAAGGATGTGCCTAATCTTGTAAAGATTAGATGCCTACAGAAGGAAGATTGGGGAGTGCTGTGGGGGTGGGTGGAACAGTGGGGGAGAACACCCTCTCAGAGGCAAAGAGGAGGGAGAATGTGGTGAGGAACTCTGGGAGGGGGGACCAGGAAAGGGGACAATATTTGGAATGTAAATACATATAATGATTTTTAAAAAATACTAAACCAAAAACCCCAAATGCTGAAAGGAACTGGATGTAGATCTCTCCTGAGAGACATGTCCAGAGCATGTTCAATACAGAGGTCAATGCTAGCAGCAAATCACTGAACTGAGAACAGGACCCCATTGAGGGGAATTAGAGGAAGGATTGAAAGAGTTGAAGGAGCTTGCAACCCCATAAGAAAAACAATGCCTACCAACCAGAGCTTCCAGGGACTAAACCACTACCCAAAGACTATACATGGACTGACCCAGGGCTCCAGCTGCATATGTAGCAGCGAATAGCCTTGTTGAGGCACCAGTGGAAGGGGAAGCCCTTGGTCCTGCCAAGGTTGGACCCCCAGTGCAGGGGAATGTTGTGGAGGGGGCAGTAAGGGAGGTGGATGGGGGGAACGACTGTATAGGGAAGGGGGTGGGGATGTGAGCTTATGGACAGGAAACCAGGAAAGGGAATACCGTTTAAAATTTAAATAAATATATCTAATAAAAAAAACAAAGTGATAAATATTCCCTTTTTATAAATATGTTCAATAATATCATATCCTTATAATTTTACTAGTAGGTTTTTAGTGCCTATCTGTAAGTGTGCACACTTATTTTGGATAAGCATATCACATTATTTCCCACAACTTTTCAATGCAGGTAATGGAACTATCTTTCTATTATCAATTAGAAAATGGGAGTGAGAAGATGTAAGGCACTTGTTTTAGGATATTCAGATGCTGACTCTTAGCAAAAAACACTTAAATTTCAGAATAAAATTACATTGCTATTCACTTGCTTAGGAAGTAGACTGTATAAAATCTCCCATGTGAAGATGATAGTCATGAAGTAATATCTGAGTCTAAAAATTATTTGTATTTAGATGCACCCATGTTTGTGTGGTAGGGCTACATACAAAATTGCAGAAATAGTTTTGCTTTTATATCAAGTAAGAAAAAAACAAGTCAACTTAAATGGGACAAAGAAATATCTCATTTAATCTCATTGAAGGCTCTACCTCAATTACTTTATTGGATCTACAGTAAAAGTTTTCTGTGATGTCTCTGATGAGTGAATCCATGTCTGTTTTTCTTAGGAGATTTCTGACCATTTATATTAAACCAACTCTTAAAATTTCGAAATGGATGTCTTCTCATTCATATCCAGGGAGACAGAAACTATTTCTCCCTCACCACTACCCAATATATGCCACGAGAACTGATTTTGCACTCCGAGGACATTATCTTCATTTGTGAAAACATTCTGTATTCACTACATTAAGCTCTTGCCATTATCTACTCCCATCTTCGGAATAGCAATGTTTGAGTATAGTGTGTAGAAAGTTTGATAAAATAGGACTGCTCTTACGAAGCTATCAGTAGGAAGTGTGGTAGGAAAGCACCAACTTATCATAATAATAAATCAATGCTTACCACTTTTATTAATCTAACAAGAAAGAGAAATATGCTAACTTATTTTTCTATGGAACCACAGTACTATGCTCAAAGAAGAATCTCCTTTTTAAAATTTACTTTTGAACATTTTGTGATTTTAGAACCCTGAAAAAAAAGAAAATGTTCAGTTTAACCAAAATTATGGGACTTCTTGTAAGTTAAATACCCTTTACTTGTGGAGCTGAGATTTCCTTTCAGCTGGAAACTCTCCAAGGACACAAAATATAGGTGGTTGATTTTTTTTGTCTCTAATTATTCCGTTGGAACTGCTGTAGTGTCATTTAAATTGGCAGCATTGTAAATTGGGTTTATGTGCTGTGATAAGGGTTTCAAAATGATTCTCCTGTGACTTATTTTCAAGCGATCCTAAGAAACTCCTCCTTTAGGCTGCTCCTGAAAAATGTTGAACATTAATACACGTTTACTTCCCTGTTGGCTTACTTGTTGTTTCTTATATTCATGGTTTCCATCTCATGCTCAGGGAGTTTGCATCTAGAATACTTTTGGTGGAGGTTTGTTAGACTTCTGGGCAATTTTGGATGGCGCATTTAGATGCCAGACTGAAGTAGCATTTGGAACTAACAGCTCTCCCACCAGAACTTGGCAGGCATGCTTGCTTTCGACAAACTCAGAAGGTTCAGAGTAACTGATACTAGCTAAGTACCCCTTGACAAATCCCAAACATAATATTATTAATTCTTTTTTAATCTGTATCTACTCTTCTTAAAAATGCTTGCATAAATGTAAGACTTGGGAGGGAGCACAGTGTTTATTCCATGGATCTCATATTGATTTAAACCTCACCTTCACTGTATGTGAGGTCTAAGATGCTCTACTCTGAAACCAACAAACCTCACTGTTCTCTCTCCTTTTGTAATCAAAAAATGTCCTGTTGTAGAAGGCATATTCAGTGATACCAATATTATAGGGCAAAATTAATATTAATTGCTCAATAGCTGTATCAACTATCAAACTGTAAATTAGCTAAGTTTATGGCAAACAAATTGTCTAGAGGAGAATCTAAGCTTGACAAGAAATACAACAATTCTACAAATATCTGCCGGAATATGTATTTTTTTTACAAATGTTTACATTAAAATAAAAGTACTTAAATAAGCTATTAAAAAGAATAGAACTCAGTTGTTTTCTGAAAGAAAATTCAAACTGCAATTTGCTTTGTTGATGATACCTTCTTGGTATCGACTTATAGTAGCACATTTGGTGTAGTCAATGAACTGATTCCAGAGATATTTCAGGAACCAGTTCATGCTGAAGGGAGGCATTGCAGTAATTAGAGCGTCTCGTCTACACAATTGTAACATATTAGAGACAGTCCCTTAAGTGGCAGAATTGGATAGGACTATTTGTCCTTATTCTCAGACCTTCCAATATGTTCATTCAATGTCTCTGTGGGGACAGGACAAATTTACTGTTGTGCTTCTGAATTTACCTTTGTTTTTCTGATGGAAATTATAGTTTCTTACACACATGAATCTACTACTTGAGAACATGATTTTATACAAGCAGGAAGGTTAATAATTATGCTAGACCAGAGTCATTATACCTGCTTAATAAATGTTTCTGGAACTAGATCACATTTTTGAATTTTATTACTCTAAAGTAGGAATGTGGCCAATATTTCAAGCAATTTCATGTCCTGACTTAGAAGATCCTCACAATAATTGCATCTCATAAATTTTGAATTTATTTTACCCAATTATACATTGAAACAACATAGAATTAAATAACATTTTAAGTCATATGTAGATGAATAGCTGACCTCAAGATTAAAAGCTTAAAATCCCCAGATTTACCTTTATCTATGAAATAAATAAAACATCATACATTTAAAAATAATAAGCATCTTTGCCTTCAGTTATATTTAAACCATTTGCTAGGAACTAGTGCTTATCATGGGTTCTAGAAATACAACTAGGATCTCCACGCTTGCACTGTCAAGGTTAGGGTCTCAAGAGGAAAAGAACTTAAAGGCATTTCCTTGTTTAAAGTTGGAGTTAAAAAATAGAAGGCTTGTCATATCCATGTGTGTGTATACATAAATATTATATATATGTACACACACAAATATGCATGCAATGCATCTCTGTGTGTACTGATTATAAAAATGTAGCACCTTTTAAGAAAATAATGTTAAATGGCAAATATACTCACTTCACTTTAATATCTTTAAAATATCCATGCAAACACACACACACACACATATCCTAATTGTGTTATACAACTTTATCTCTCATGCTAAAAATTCCTGATAATAATCCTTTTATTAACTGTAACACTCAAAAATCAGTATGACACTAAAAGGAGAAAATTTGGTACACAACATTTACTTTTTGCCAAGGTGATGGCTAAGTGGATATGAAACAGTGAGGGGCTGGGCTTAAGTACTAAGTAATCCAGTTTCAGTAGGTCATATCCATAATTCCTATTTTCCTATAGTTTAATGAATAGTGAAGACAGGAAAATTCCCAGCGATCTTCATCCAGCTAGTCTGGTGTATGTGGCAGTAAACAATAGGCAAACTTGTCTCGAACAACGTTCTTAGCAAGGACCATCACCAAAATTGTCACAGGCCCAGTTTATCACTTATACAGTGTACGTACACATTTTCAGCTAAAACATATCAAACATTTTGTTTCATAGACAGAAACTTGTTTAAAGCTAATGTATGAATTGTCTTTTATCTGTGTCTATACGATGTTATTTAAAAAATCTAGTCTTGTTCAAAGATGTCTAGTGAAGTAAATTGCTTAAACTTCAGCTTGATAGAAGCTAGAATCACACTGGAAGAAATATTATTGAAAACTCTCCACGTCAGGCTGGATCTGGCTGTGCCCATTATTGGTAACGCCACTTTACATGTACAGCTTCTTGGCCATTAAAAGAGAGGATAAGTGAGCTAAGAGCAAGGAAGGAAACAAGTAAGCAAATTAACCTTAATGTACTTATTGCTCTCTGTTCTCAGTGCAGTTAGCTGCTTGGGTTCATGCTTTACTGACACTTGGTGATAGATGTTACTCCATTCTAAACTGAATTATTGTTGTCCCCTTTAAATCATTTTTAATCAAATAACAGAAATGAAATTACAGCACATGCTGTACCTAGAATATGACCATGTGGATATGGATATATTCTTAACTCTAGAATGAAAGTCCAGAATCCCAAAACAAGTCATATATTAATCATGTTGGGAAAAGGATGTTCAAAGTGTTATATATGCTATTAAATTGTAATGAATGAAAGATTAATAAATTATAAGGTGAACTTTACTTGTTTAAAAACATTTTTCATAGTCTGGAGAGATGGTCCAGCTATTAAGAGCACTGACTTCTCTTCCAGACACGAGTTCAATTCCCAGCATCCACATAGCAGCTACTGTCTGACTAACAGGAGTTCTAGTGCATCAGACATCCTCACACAGACACATATGCAGGCAAAACATCAAGGCACAAAAATTTAAAATAAATCATTTAAAAATTCTATGCATGTTAACACATTTGTAAATATTGTATTACAATGAAAACTTTTAGAAATTATATAGGAAAACAGTTTTCCAAGGCAACTTTTATAAGGAAAAACTAATTTGGGGGCTGGCTTATAGTCTAAAAGATTCATCCATTTTCATGTTTTCACGAAGAAAAGAGAGAATACTTTATAAGTTCATTGTGACTAGCATTTTCCTAATATCCTGCCAGTCTATACACTGATAAGAAAACTACAAGGTGTTCAAAGTGCCATAAGAACAATGATGCAGAAACCTTCCCACAAACTACTAGAGAAACATTTTCTTTTCTATTTTTTTTTCTTTTCTATTTTTCGGAGCTGGGGACCGAACCCAGGGCCTTGCGCTTGCTAGGCAAGTGCTCTACCACTGAGCTAAATCCCCAACCCCCTTGAGAAACATTTTCAACCATGATTAAGAAGGTTCCATATACCAGGACAAACTGGATTTTATTGCTGGAATGCTGGGTAGGTTAAAAATGACTGAATTTAATGCTTCACACTAAAATGATAAAATGATTACTTATATTTATTTTCATTACTCAAAAATATCTGAAAATTTACCTCCCCTTTGATGATAAAAAATATTTGCACACCACAAAGAAAAGTAAAGAATCTTAGATGTGAAGATGTCGTATTAATTTAAAGGTGCATGTGGCACAAGGAAGTTGAGCTAAGTTTGCTTCCCCAGCAATTACAGTTTTTAAAAGTCATATATGGTGACTAAAGACTGTAATCTAATAATGGTGATGGAGAAGCAAGTGGTCTGAAGGTTCACCAGGCAGAGGTCAACAGAGTCAAGGAGCTCCAGGTTCACAGAGAACACCCCCCTCCACACACAGACAGACACACACAAACATATACACATACATACACATAAACGCATACTTGTGTGTTGCAGTAAAAATAAAAAAAAAATTGGTGGAACCAGTTCCTGTGCCTACCCTGGCATTGCTAGTTCTGGCTCTAATGAGCCATTGGAACTAGCGCTAATTCATTTCAGATTAGTATCTCTCTAGGCAATCCCTGCTAGCTGCAAATTCTGGTTCCAAACACCAGTTAAAACCTAGATTCAATAAACTGTAATCCCAAAATCAGATTTACATGTTAAACTCTCAATCCACAGTACATCCACAGAATAAACTTACAACCAATTGATAAGAATATAAAGCGCACACCTAGATAGGATATAATTTGCCCATCTAGACAACACAAAATCCTGCACACATCCATCCCTTAAGAATAGTCATGGCTCTTCTTCCTGGTTGCTGCCACCGAGGAGAGCCCGTGGGCAGCACCCCGCGAGCGAACTTGAGCCTCAGGACCACAGGTAAGACCAACTTATCTGCTGCAAGTGACCTGTCTGGTGAAATCGGGACACACAGAGGCAGAATTCCTCTAGGACAGGGCACGTCCTGTGTTTACCGGAAGTCCCAAACCCGCGGATCCAGGCCCGCAGCAGCTCTCTGCTCCCAGACCCCATGGGAGAGAGACCTCACCGCCTGGTCAGGTGGGCACTCCTGAGGCTGCAGAGCGGAAGAGACCACCAACACTGCCCACCCCTGCCCACATCCCTGGCCCAAGAGGAAACTGTATAAGGCCTCTGGGTGCCCGTGGGGAGGGCCCAGGAGCTGCAGGACCCCTGCCTGAGACACCACCGGAACCTGAAGGAAACAGACCGGATAAACAGTTCTCTGCACCCAAATCCCATGGGAGGGAGAGCTAAACCTTCAGAGAGGCAGACACGCCTGCGAAACCAGAAGAGACTGCTCTCTGCACACATTACTGATTCCAGAGGAAAACACCAAACTCCATCTGGAACCCTGGTGCACGGAGGCTCCCAGAAAGGGCGGCGCAGATCTTCCTGGTGGCTGCCGCCGTGGAGAGCCCGTGGGCAGCACCCCTCGAGCGAACTTGAGCCTCGGGAACACAGGTAAGACCAACTTTTCTGCTGCAAGAGACCTGCCTGGTGAACACCAAACACAGGTCCACAGGAACAGCTGAAGACCTGTAGATAGGAAAAACTACACACCCGAAAGCAGAACCCTCTGTCCCCATAACTGACTGAAAGAGAGGAAAACAGGTCTACAGCACTCCTGACACACAGGCTTATAGGACAGTTTAGCCACTGTCAGAAATAGCAGAACAAAGTAACACTAGAGATAATCTGATGGTGAGAGGCAAGCGCAGGAACCCAAGCAACAGAAACCAAGACTACATGGCACCATCGGCGCCCAATTCTCCCATCAAAACAAACATGGAATAGCCAAACACACCAGAAAAGCAAGATCTAGTTTCAAAATCATATTTGACCATGATGCTGGAGGACTTCAAGAAAGACGTGAAGAACTCCCCTTAGAGAACAAGTAGAAGCCTACAGAGAGGAATCACAAAAAATGCCTGAAAGAATTCCAGGAAAACATAAATAAACAAGTAGAAGTCCATAGAGAGGAGACACAAAATCCCTGAAAGAATTCCAGGAAAACACAATCAAACAGTTGAAGGAATTAAAAAAATGGAAATAGAAGCAATCAAGAAAGAACACATGGAAACAACCCTGGATATAGAAAAACCAAAAGAAGAGACAAGGAGCTGTAGATACAAGCTTCACCAACAGAATACAAGAGATGGAAGAGAGAATCTCAGGAGCAGAAGATTCCATAGAAATCATTGACTCAACTGTCAAAGATAATGTAAAGCGGAAAAGCTACTGGTCCAAAACATACAGGAAATCCAGGACTCAATGAGAAGATCAAACCTAAGGATAATAGGTATAAGAAGAGAGTGAAGACTCCCAGCTCAAAGGACCAGTAAATATCTTCAACAAAATCATAGAAGAAAACTTCCCTAACCTAAAAAAAGAGATACCCATAGGCATACAAGAATCCTACAGAACTCCAAATAGATTGGACCAGAAAAGAAACACCTCCCATTACATAATAGTCAAAACACCAAACGCACAAAATAAAGAAAGAATATTAAAAGCAGTAAGGGAAAAAGGTCAAGTAACATATAAAGGCAGACCTATCAGAATCACACCAGACTTTTCGCCAGAAACTATGAAGGCCAGAAGACCCTGGACTGATGTCATACAGACCCTAAGAGAACACAAATGCCAGCCCAGGCTACTGTATCCTGCAAAACTCTCAATTAACATAGATGGAGAAACCAAGATATTCCATGACAAAACCAAATTTACACAATATCTTTCTACAAATCCAACACTACAAAGGATAATAAATGGTAAAGCCCAACATAAGGAGGCAAGCTATACCCAAGAAGAGGCAAGAAACTAATCGTTTTGGCAACAAAACAAAGAGAAGAAAAGCACACAAACATAACCTCACATCCAAATATGAATATAACGGGAAGCAATAATCACTATTCCTTAATATCTCTCAACATCAATGGCCTCAACTCCCCAATAAAAAGACATAGATTAACAAACTGGATACACAACGAGGACCCTGCATTCTGCTGCCTACAGGAAACACACCTCAGAGACAAAGACAGACACTACCTCAGAGTGAAAGGCTGGAAAACAACTTTCCAAGCAAATGGTCGGAAGAAGCAAGCAGGAATAGCCATTCTAATATCAAATAAAATCAATTTTCAACTAAAAGTCATCAAAAAAAAGATAAGGAAGGACACTTTATATTCATCAAAGGAAAATCCACCAAGATGAACTCTCAATCCTAAATATCTATGCCCCAAATACAAGGGCACCTACATACGTAAAAAAAGAAACCTTTACTAAAGCTCAAAACACACATTACACCTCACACAATAATAGTAGGAGATTTCAACACCCCACTCTCATCAATGGACAGATCATGGAAACAGAAATTAAACAGAGACGTGGACAGACTAAGAGAAGTCATGAGCCAAATGGACTTAACGGATATTTATAGAACGTTCTACCCTAAAGCAAAAGGATATACCTTCTTCTCAGCTCCTCATGGTACTTTCTCCAAAATTGACCATATAATTGGTCAAAAAACGGGCCTCAACAGGTACAGAAAGATAGAAATAATCCCATGCGTGCTATCGGACCACCACGGCCTAAAGCTGGTCTTCAATAGCAATAAGGGAAGAATGCCCACATATACATGGAAATTGAACAATGCTCTACTCAATGATAACCTGGTCAAGGAAGAACTAAAGAAAGAAATTAAAAACTTTTTAGAATTTAATGAAAATGAAGGTACAACATACCCAAACTTATGGGACACAATGAAAGCTGTACTAAGAGGAAAACTCATAGCGCTGAGTGCCTGCAGAAAGAAACAGGAAAGAGCATATGTCAGCAGCTTGACAGCACACCTAAAAGCTCTAGAACAAAAAGAAGCAAATACACACAGGAGGAGTAGAAGACAGGAAATAATCAAACTCAGAGCTGAAATCAACCAAGTAGAAACAAAAAGAACCATAGAAAGAATCAACAGAACCAAAAGTTGGTTCTTTGAGAAATTCAACAAGATAGATAAACCCTTAGCCAGACTAACGAGAGGACACAGAGAGTGTGTCCAAATTAACAAAATCAGAAATGAAAAGGGAGACATAACTACAGATTCAGAGGAAATTCAAAAAATCATCAGATCTTACTATAAAAACCTATATTCAACAAAACTTGAAAATCTGCAGGAAATGGACAATTTCCTAGACAGATACCAGGTACCGAAGTTAAATCAGGAACAGATAAACCAGTTAAACAGCCCCATAACTCCTAAGGAAATAGAAGCAGTCATTAAAGGTCTCCCAACCAAAAAGAGCCCAGGTCAGACGGGTTTAGTGCAGAATTCTATCAGACCTTCATAGAAGACCTCATACCGATATTATCCAAACTATTCCACAAAATTGAAACAGATGGAGCACTACCGAACTCCTTCTATGAAGCCACAATTACTCTTATACCTAAACCACACAAAGACCCAACAAAGAAAGAGAACTTCAGACCAATTTCCCTTATGAACATCGACACAAAAATACTCAACAAAATTCTGGCAAACTGAATCCAAGAGCACATCAAAACAATCATCCACCATGATCAAGTAGGCTTCATCCCAGGCATGCAGGAATGGTTTAATATACGGAAAACCCTCAACGTGATCCATTATATAAAAAAACTGAAAGAACAAAACCACATGATCATTTCACTAGATGCTGAGAAAGCATTTGACAAAATTCAACACCCCTTCATGATAAAAGTCCTGGAAAGAATAGGAATCCAAGGCCCATACATAAACATAGTAAAAGCCATATACAGCAAACCGGTGGCTAACATTAAACTAAATGGAGAGAAACTTGAAGCAATCCCACTAAAATCAGAGACTAGACAAGGTTGCCCACTCTCTCCCTACTTATTCAATATAGTTCTTGAAGTTCTAGCCAGAGCAATCAGACAACAAAAGGAGGTCAAGGGGATACAGATCGGAAAAGAAGAAGTCAAAATATCACTATTTGCAGATGATATGACAGTATATTTAAGTGATCCCAAAAGTTCCACCAGAGAACTACTAAGGCTGATAAACAACTTCAGCAAAGTGGCTGGGTATAAAATTAACTCAAATAAATCAGTAGCCTTCCTCTACACAAAGGAGAAACAAGCCGAGAAAGAAATTAGGGAAACGACACCCTTCATAATAGACCCAAATAATATAAAGTACCTCGGTGTGACTTTAACCAAGCAAGTAAAAGATCTGTACAATAAGAACTTCAAGACACAGAAGAAAGAAATTGAGGAAGACCTTAGAAGATGGAAAGATCTCCCATGCTCATGGATTGGCAGGATTAATATAGTAAAAATGGCCATTTTACCAAAAGCGATCTACAGATTCAATGCAATCCCCATCAAAATACCCATCCAATTCTTCAAAGAGTTAGACAGAACAATTTGCAAATTCATCTGGAATAACAAAAACCCAGGATAGCTAAAACTATCCTCAACAATAAAAGGACTTCGGGGGAATCACTATCCCTGAACTCAAGCAGTATTACAGAGCAATAGTGATAAAAACTGCATGGTATTGGTACAGAGAAAGACAGATAGACCAATGGAACAGAATTGAAGACCCAGAAATGAACCCACACACCTATGGGCACTTGATTTTTGACAAAGGAGCCAAAACCATCCAATGGAAAAAAGATAGCATTTTCAGCAAATGGTGCTGGTTCAACTGGAGGTCAACATGTAGAAGAATGCAGATCGATCCATGCTTATCACCCTGTACAAAGCTTAAGTCCAAGTGGATCAAGGACCTCCACATCAAACCAGACACACTCAAACTAATAGAAGAAAAACTAGGGAAGCATCTGGAACACATGGGCACTGGAAAAATTTCCTGAACAAAACACCAATGGCTTATGCTCTAAGATCAAGAATCGACAAATGGGATCTCATAAAACTGCAAAGCTTCTGTAAGGCAAAGGACACTGTGGTTAGGACAAAACGGCAACCAACAGATTGGGAAAAGATCTTTACCGATCCTACAACAGATAGAGGCCTTATATCCAAAATATACAAAGAACTCAAGAAGTTAGACCGCAGGGAAACAAATAACCCTATTAAAAAATGGGGTTCAGAGCTAAACAAAGAATTCACAGCTGAGGAATGCTGAATGGCTGAGAAACACCTAAGGAAATGTTCAACATCTTTAGTCATAAGGGAAATGCAAATCAAAACAACCCTGAGATTTCACCTCACACCAGTGAGAATGGCTAAGATCAAAAACTCAGGTGACAGCAGATGCTGGCGAGGATGCGGAGAAAGACGAACACTCCTCCATTGTTGGTGGGATTGCAGACTGGTACAACCATTCTGGAAATCAATCTGGAGGTTCCTCAGAAAATTGGACATTGAACTTCCTGAGGATCCAGCTATACCTCTCTTGGGCATATACCCAAAAGATGCCCCAACATATAAAAAAAAGACACGTGCTCCACTATGTTCATCGCAGCCTTATTTATAATAGCCAGAAGCTGGAAAGAACCCAGATGCCCTTCAACAGAGGAATGGATACAGAAAATGTGGTACATTTACACAATGGAATATTACTCAGCTATCAAAAACAACGAGTTTATGAAATTCGTAGGCAAATGGTTGGAACTGGAAAATATCATCCTGAGTGAGCTAACCCAATCACAGAAAGACATACACGGTATGCACTCACTGATAAGTGGCTATTAGCCCAAATGCTTGAATTACCCTAGATGCCTAGAACAAATGAAACTCAAGACGGATGATCAAAATATGAATGCTTTACTCCTTCTTTAAAGGGGAACAAGAATACCCTTGGCAGGGAAGAGAGAGGCAAAGATTAAAACAGAGACTGAAGGACACCCATTCAGAGCCTGCCCCACATGTGGCCCATATATATACAGCCACCCAATTAGACAAGATGGATGAAGCAAAGAAGTGCAGAAGTGTAGATCGCTCCTGAGAGACACAGCCAGAATACAGCAAATACAGAGGGCTAATGCCAGCAGCAAACCACTGAACTGAGAATAGGACCCCCCGTTGAAGGAATCAGAGAAAGAACTGGAAGAGCTTGAAGGGCTCAAGACCCCATATGTACAACAATGCCAAGCAACCAGAGCTTCCAGGGACTAAGCCACTACCTAAAGACTATACATGGACTGACCCTGGACTCTGACCTCATAGGTAGCAATGAATATCCTAGTAAGAGCACCAGTGGAAGGGGAAGCCCTGGGTCCTGCTAAGACTGAACCCCCAGTGAAGTAGACTGTTGGGGGAGGGCGGCAATGGGGAGGGTGGGGAGGGAACACCCATAAGGAAGGGAGGGGAGGGGATGTTGCCGGAAACTGGGAAAGGAATAACACTCTAAAATGTATATAAGAAATATTCAAGTTAATAAAAAAAAAAAAAAAAAAGAATAGTCATGGCTTAGGCCCATATTCATGGCTATTGTGAAAAGAATAACACAGAAAATATGTGCTAATAAAAAAAGGTCATTAGGAACCTTAAATCTTATTACTCAAAATAAAAATGATAAAAGAACTATGAAAAATAAAATAGCAATTAATTAAAATATCAAATACAGAATTTCTGTATGAGTCAATCAGTTTCTGTGGATCTATACAAAAAAACATAAATACAGTATTGAAAGTATATTTGATTACTGAAATGAATAAATGAGAGATTTATAATACCTAAAAAAATATTGAAAAACCAAGTAAGCTTGGAAAACTAAAAGAAGCATTCATGGATGAATAACTAAGCAAAATATGGTATATATACATATATATACATTAAAATATCATCCAATCTTTAAAGGAGAGATTCTATAATGTTCTAGAACATGAATGAACCATAAATAAAATCAGTCACAAAAAGATAAATCCTCTATAATCAAATTTATAGGAGGACTTACACTATTCATAACCATGAAGTCAGAAAGCAGAACTATAAGTGATTGGAAGTGGAAAAGCTTTAAAGGATATTGTACAGAACACAGAGTTTTGATCTTAGAGTAGAAAAGGCTCCAGTGTTGGTTGCTAATTGCAGTTGTACGATAGTAAAATTGTGGCCATTGTCACTGAAGACTATGTACATTGTCTGAAAATAAATTGTTTGGTTTTTTTTACATTAGCAATTGTGGAAAACAACTGAAACTAAATCTCACAGCACATATAGGAGTAGGAAATGTTTGCAGCCCTTAGACCTTATAGACCCTAGTGAATGCTTACATTCTTTGCAGTACAGTTACTCACAGCAAATGAGTATCTGCACTCACTACACTAACTCACAAACGTGCAAGCTTTCATTGAAAGGAACCTGAGCAGCTTACAGCTTTGTATAATTCAAAGCTGCTAAATAAAGTCATTTGTATTTACAAATGACAAAATTTTAAACAAAGCACATTTCAGGGATTCCTCAGCTTTCCAATATTAGAGTGAATCTAAGACAGGTTTATTCAATACTTATTCCACTGAATGAATTTATTGAATGACCCCACAATACAAAATTTATCATCCTGCACTTTCTTATATGTGAAAGTGATGACATTAGACTCCTATTTAGAAAACTGATTTAATTTTATACTTAAATCTAGATTTTACTAAAATTTCAATTACTCTTGTTTAACTATTGAATAGAGTATTCTAACCAAGAATCTCAGTAATTAACTTCTTCCTTTTCCTTGAAACTACATAATTCACTTTTTTTTTTTTTTCAGAGAAGAAAGATTTATTGCACTCCACAGATTTGGAGATTCTGGTTCATTTTTGTTTGGTGGTTTTCCCTGGAGTTATCTGTATTTTGATGCTAATTCCACTGCCCCAAGGAAGGACAAATTATGCAGAATAGTTGACAGATAAGTTCTGCCAAGACAGGGTGATCAGCCCTTCAAAAATCTGCATTTCAAGAGTCTGTCAGTTGATTTTAGGGCAGAAACCTGAAGACTTGCACTCACATGTTGCTAACAGAGGACTGTGCTAGTGGATCTTTGTCTCTACAACCTTCAGTTCTGGAAGCAGTGTTAAACTTCCTGTGTGTACAGATATTTGGTCATTCAAAGGTTTCTGACGTGGTTGAAGACTGGTAGTCTTGTAAACAACCCAAGCTGTTTAGGATTGAGAAGGATAATAAATTTGAAAGGGTGATTTTTAAGATGGTGTACGATGTCAAACCAGGAAATGAGTCAGGTATAGAATTATCGTCTTTTAGGATAGATGACAAGGTGCTTTAGTTAATGGACAAAATTGATTGACTGCGTGTTGAGTGTATTGTATGTTTTATAAATTATAGAATGGTAATAATAGTACTCAATTTATATATACATTAAAAGGCCTTTTAACTGGACAAAAAGGGGGAAATGTTGTGGTTTGCCCTGGAGTTATCTGTATTTCAATGCTAATTCCACTACCCCAAGTACAGCTGCCTCAGGACTCAGGTGACTTCACCAGAACCTTCTCCCCCATTGAATTTGTAAAATACAGATGAGGGATAGGTACAGGATTAGAAGGAGGCCTGTCATTGGAGGAGAAGAAAGGATGGGTGGGAGAAAAGTTTGAAGGAAGAGGAGCAGACAGGAATGGAAAGGAGTAAGAGGCAGGAGGGACAGAGAAGGTCGGAGACAACATGGAAGGTGACATTAAGATTTCACTCTGTGTGTATTTACAGGTTGTTATTAATGTTCTTAAAGGATGGATGGTACTGGGCTTTTATGTTTAGGTGGGCAATTATAGCTTATCAATTAATTGGGTCAAAGGTTATTGTGTTGTGTGTTCTTTCATGTGTAGATTTAAGTGTAAGGGAGTGTGGGGCTACTAGTCTGGGCCAACACAGAGTTGGGATGAGTGTTTCTGGCATGGAAACCTGCCTTGGGAATTAGATAGGTAGAGAGATTGCTACCAGGCTCAGAGAAAGGCCTTCAGCAGTGTGATAGGGGATGGAGCAAAGCGGGTGAGAGGCTTTGCTGACTGAGTTTTAAGATATCTATTAGATATCATGGGGAACCACAGTGCCAGATCTAGAGCAGGATAAAGACAGCATTTTATTTTTTATATTTTTACAATAACAGGTCCTGTTGATTTTAGGCCTGTGGCAGATACAAGACAGTGGGAGTGTACAGCAGGGCGGGGGTGTGAGAGTCACTCATTTCTTGATTTCGAAACAGAAGAAGAGGAGACCACAGAATTCCACAATCCCCTTTGAAGGCAGCTCCCAATGATCTAAATACCTCCAGAAAACTCACCACACAGTTTTACCACCTCCCAACACCACCATCCTGGGGCCAAGCCTTTAACACATAGGTATTGGGGAACATTCACACCCTTAATTGTAGCAATTATTTAAAAGTTGCATTAAACTCTATGCCAACAAGGCTCTTTAGAGGCTAATCCTGGACTACCCCTGGGATGCCATTGCCCGTGTCCTGTGCATACTTGGCAAAGAGGTTTTATTTCTTTTAATTTGTGTTTATTTTGCCATACATTAGATCAAGCCCATGGATTGTACTATCCAAGTAAAAGCTCTACCACAGAGCTTTAGTTCCAGCCGAGGCTTCATTTCTTGTTGCTAGTAATTTCTCTTGTTATGAGCAAGTTCAAAGTTTGTTAAGTTCAAAGTTCAGATTTTGTTATCTGTTGTTTGAATCTACACAGGTAGATATGAAACTGAATGTTTCTTGTGCATTCAGTGTGTGAACTGTTTGCCATGTCACTAGTTCTTAGCAATCTTAGCAATCTTAGTAGCAATCTTGTCCATCTGATATTCATGCTGTCTCCGTTCCAAGACCTCCCAGACAGATAGTTCATGAATTTCATGAGGATAACTGGACCACACCAAAGTGTTGTCATAGAACCTTCATATTATCAGCCACCTGTTTTTTCTGTTTGCATGGACAGAACATTATGGTTGAATATATTCGAGAAGTATCTCCCTGGTAAGTGCAATCAAAAGGAAAATGACTCAGCACAGCTCTTATATCGAGACTCAAATTTCAAATCTCTTTCCACAACATTATTGTAAAATTTTGCTTTTTCTAGAGTCCCTATCTAATGTCAAATATTTTTTCCACCTTTATTAAATTGGGTAATTCTAATTTACATTTCAAATGTTATTCCCTTTTCTGGTTTCCAGGCCAACATTCCACTAACCCCTACAGCTCTCCTACTATATGAGTGTTCCCCTCCCCATCCTACTCCCATTGCTAACCTTCTCCAAAGAATTCCGTTCACTGTGGGTTTAGCCTTGCAAGATCAAGGGCTTCCCCTTTCACTGGTGCTCTTACTAGGCTATTCATTGCTACATACACAGTTGGAGCCCAGGATCAGTCCATGTATAGTCTTTGGGTAGTGGCTTAGTCCCTGGAAGTCCCTGGTTGGTTGGCATTGTTGTTCATATGGGGTCTCAAGCCCCTTCAGCTCTTTCAGTCCTTTCTCTGATTCCTTCAACGGGGGTCCCGTTCTCAGTTCAGTGGTTTGCTGCTGGCATTCCACTATGTATTAGGCATATTCTAGCTGTGTCTCTCAGGAGAGATCTACATCTGGCTCCTGTTAGCCTGCACTTCTTTGCTTCATCCATCTTATTTAGTTTGGTGGCTGTATATGTATGTGCCACATGTGGGGAGGCTCTGAATGGGCATTCCTTCAGCCTCTGTTCTAAACTTTGCCTCCCTATCCCCTCCCAAGGGTATTCTTGTTCCCCATTCAAAGAAGGAGTGAATCATTTGCATTTTGTACAGCCTTCTTGAGTTTCATGTGTTCTGTGCATCTAGGGTAATTCTAGCATTTGGGCTAATATCCATTTATCAATGAGTGCATAGCATGTGTATTTTTCTGTGATTGGGTTACCTCACTCAGGATTATATTTTCCAGTTCCATCCATTTGCCTATGAATTTCATAAAGTCATTGTTTTTGATAGCTGAGTAATATTCCATTGTGTAGATGTACCACATTTTCTGTATCCATTCCTCTGTTGAAGGTCATCTGGGGTTCTTTCCAGCTTCTGGCTATTATAAATAAGACTGCTATGAACATAGTGGAGTATGTGTCTTTGTTATATGTTGGAGCATCTTTGGGGTATATGCCCAAGAGAGGTATAGCTGGGTCCTCAGGTAGTGCAATGTGCAATTTTCTGATGAACCTCCAGACTGATTTCCAGAATGCTTGTACCAGCCTGCAATCCCACCAACAACGGAGGAGTGTTCCTCTTTCTCTGAATCCTCGCCAGCATTTGTTGTCACCTGAGTTTTTGGTCTCAGCCATTCTGCCTGGTGTGAAGTGAAATCTCAGGATTGTTTTGATTTGCATTTCCCTTATGACTAAAGATGTTGAACATTTCTTTAGGTGCTTCTCAGCCATTCGACATTCCTCAGCTGTGAATTCTTTGTTTAGCTCTGAACCCCATTTTTAATAGGGTTATTTGTCTCCCTGCAGTCTACTTCATGATTTCTTTGTATATTTTGGATATAAGCCCTCTATCTCTTGTAGGATTGGTAAAGATCTTTTCCCAATCTGTTTTGTCCTAACAACAGTGTCCTTTGCCTTACAGAAGCTTTGTAGTTTTATGAGATCCCATTTGTCGATTCTTGATCTTAGAGCATAAGCCATTGGTGTTTTGTTCAGGAAATTTTCTCCCCTGTCCATGTGTTTGAGATTTCCCCCCACTTTTTCTTCTATTACTTTGAGTTTATCTGGTTTGATGTGGAGGTCCTTGATCCATTTGGACCTAAGCTTTGTACAGGGTGATAAGAATGGATCAATATGCATTCTTCTACATGCTGACCTTCAGTTGAACCAGCACCATTTTCTGAAAATGCTCTTTTTTCCATTGGATGGTTTTGGCTCCTTTGTCAAACATCAAGTGACCATACGTGTGTGGGTTCATTTCTGGGTCTTCAATTCTATTTCAACGATCTGCCTGAATCTGTACCAATACCAAACAGACCACTATTGCTCTGTAATACTGCTTGAGTTCAGGGATAGTATTTCCCTGGAAGTCCTTTTATTGTTGAGGATAGTTTTAGCTATACTGGGTTTTTTGTTATTCCAGATGAATTTGCAAATTTTTCTGTCTAACTCTATGAAGAATTGGATTGGAATTTTGATGGGGATTGCATTAAATCTGTAGATCATTTTTGGTAAAATGGCCATTTTTGCTATATTAATCCTGCCAATCCATGAGTATGGGAGATCTTTCCATCTTCTGAGATCTTCAGTTTCTTTCTTCAGAGGCTTAAAGTTTTTATCATAATGATCTTTCACTTGCTTGGGTAAAATCATACCGAGGTATTTTGTATTTTTTGGGACTATTTTGAAGGGTGTCCTTTCTCTAATTTCTTTCTCACATTGTGTTTTGTGTAGAGGAAGGCTACTGATTCAGTTGAGTTAATTTTATATGCAGCCACTTTGCTGAAGGTGTTTTTCAGGTTTAGTACTTTTCTGGTGGAACGTTTGGGATCACATAAATATACTATCATATCCTCGGTAAATAATGATATTTTGACTTTGTCCTTTCCAATCTGTATCCCTTTGATCTCTTTTTGTTGTCTGATTGCTCTGGCTAGGACTTCGAGAACTATATTGAATAAGTAGGGAGAGATTAGGCAGCCTTGATTTTAGTGTGATTGCTTCAAGTTTTTCTCTGTTTATTTTAATGTTAGCTACTGGTTTGCTGTATATGGCTTTTACTATGTTTAGGTATGGGCCTTGAATTCCTGTTCTTTCCAGGACTTTTATCATGAAGGGGTGTTGTATTTTGTCAAATGCTTTCTCAGCAGCTAAGGAAATGATCTTGTGGTGTTTATCTTTCAGTTTGTTTATACAGTGGATTAGGTTGATGGTTTTCTGTATATTAAACCATCCCTGCATGCCTGGGATGAAGCCTACTTGATCATGATGGATGATTGTTTGAATGTGTTCTTGGATTCGGTTTGCCAGAATTTTATTGAGTATTTTTGGGTCAATATTCATAAGGGAAATTGGTTTGAAGTTCTCTTTCTTTGTTGGGTATTTGTATGGTTTAGGTATAAGAGTAATTGTGGCTTCAGAGAAGTAATTCTGTAGCACTCAGTCTGTTTCAATTTTGTGGAATAGTTTGGATAGTATTGGTATGAGGTCTTCTATGAAGGTCTGAGAGAATTCTGCACTGAACTCTTCTGGACCTGGGCTCCTTTTGGTTGGGAGACTTTTAATGACTGCTTCTATTACTTTTGTAGTTACGGGGTTGTTTAAATGTTCATCTGTTCTCGATTTCACTTTGGTACATGGTATCTTTCTAGGCAATTGTCCACTTCCTCCAGATTTTCAAGTTTTGTTGAAAATAGACTTTTGTAGTAGGATCTGATCATTTTTTGAATTTCCTCTGATTTTGTTGTTATATCTCCCTTTTCCTTTCTGATTTTGTTAATTTGGACACATTCTCTGTGTCCTTTGGTTTGTCTGACTAAGGGTTTATCTATCTTGTTGATTTCCTCAATGAACCCAGGTTTTAGTTCTGTTGATTATATAGTCCTTTTTGTTTCTACTTGGTTGACTTCAGCTCTGAGTTTGATTATTTCCTGCCTTCTACTCATCCTGGGTGTATTAATTCTTTTTTCTAGAGCTTTTAGGTGTGCTGTCAAGCTGCTGGTATATGCTCTCTCCTCTTTCTTTCTGCAGGCACTCAGAGCTATGAGTTTTCTGCTTATCAGAGCTTTCATTGTGTCCCATAAGTTTGGGTATGTTGTACCTTTATTTTCATTAAATTCTAATAAATCTTTTATTCCTTTCTTTATTTCTTCCTTGACAAGGTTATCACTGAGTAGAGCATTGTTCAACTTCCGTGTATATGTGGGCTTTCTGTCCTTTTTGTTGTTATTGATCAGCAGCCATAGTCCGTGGTTTTTTGATAGGATGCATGGGATTATTTCTATCTTCCTGTACCTGTTGAGGCCTTGTTTTGTGACCGATTATATGGTCAGTTTTGGAGACTGTACTATGAGGTGGTTAGAAGAAGGTATATCCTTTTGTTTTAGGATAGAATGTTCTATAAATATCTTTTAAGTCTATTTGGTTCATGACTTCTGTTAGTCTGTCTATGTCTCTGTTTAATTTCTGTTTTCATGATTTGTCCATTGATGAGAGTTCGGGGTTGAAATCTCCTACTATTATTGTGTGAGGTGCAATGTGTGCTTTGAGCTTTAGTAAAATTTCTTTTATGTATGTAGCTTCCCTTGTATTTGGAGCACAGATATTTAGGATTGAGAGTTCATCTTGGTGGATTTTTCCTTCAACGAATATGAAGTGTCCTTCCTCATCTTTTTTGATGACTTTTGGTTAAAAATCGATTTCATTCAATATTATAATGGCTCCTCCAGCTTGCTTCTTCAGACCATATGCTTGGAAAATTGTTTTCCAGACTTTTTTTTTTTTTTTATTAACTTGAGTATTTCTTATATACATTTCGAGTGTTATTCCCTTTCCCGGTCTCCGGGCAAACATCCCCATCCCCCCCTTCTTTAAGGGTGTTCCCCCCATCCTCCCCCCCTTGCCGCCCTCCCCCAACAATCTAGTTCACTGGGGTTAAGTCTTGCAGGACCCAGGGCTTCCCTTCCACTGGTGATCTTACTAGGATATTCATTGCTACCTATGAGGTCAGAGTCCAGGGTCAGTCCATGTATAGTCTTTTAGGTAGTGGCTTAGTCCCTGGAAGCTCTGGTTGCTTGGCATTGTTGTACATATGGGGTCTCGAGCCCCTTCAAGCTCTACCAGTTCTTTCTCTGATTCCTTCAACGGGGGTCATATTCTCAATTCAGTGGTTTGCTGCTGGCATACACCTCTGTGTTTGCTGTATTCTGGCTGTGTCTCTCGGGAGAGATCTACATCCGTCTCCTGTCGGCCTGCACTTCTTTGCTTCATCCATCTTGTCTAATTGGATGGCTGTATATGCATGAGCCACATGTGGGGCAGGCTCTGAATGGGTGTTCCTTCTGTGTCTGTTTTAATCTTTGCCTCTCTATTCCCTGCCAAGGGTATTCTTGTTCCCCTTTTAAAGAAGGAGTGAAGCATTCACATTTTGATCATCGGTCTTGAGTTTCATGTGTTCTAGGCATCTAGGGTAATTCAAGCATTTGGGCTAATAGCCACTTATCAATGAGTGCATACCCTGTGTGTTTTTCTGTGATTGGGTTAGCTCACTCAGGATGATATTTTCCAGTTCCAAACATTTGCCTACGAATTTCATAAAGGCATTGTTTTTGATAGCTGAGTAATATTCCATTGTGTAGATGTACCACATTTTCTGTATCCATTCCTCTGTTGAAGGGCATCTGGGTTCTTTCCAGCTTCTGGCTATTATAAATAAGGCTGCGATGAACATAGTGGAGCACGTGTCTTTTTATATGTTGGGGCATCTTTTGGGTATATGCCCAAGAGAGGTATGGCTGGATCCTCAGGCAGTTCAATGTCCAATTTTCTGAGGAACCTCCAGACTGATTTCCAGAATGGTTGTACCAGTCTGCAATCCCACCAACAATGGAGGAGTGTTGCGTCTTTCTCCGCATCCTCGCCAGCATCTGCTGTCACCTGAGTTTTTGATCTTAGCCATTCTCACTGGTGTGAGGTGAAATCTCAGGGTTGTTTTGATTTGCATTTCCCTTATGACTAAAGATGTTGAACATTTCTTTAGGTGTTTCTCAGCCATTCAGCATTCCTCAGCTGTGAATTCTTTGTTTAGCTCTGAACCCCATTTTTTAATAGGGTTATTTGTCTCCCTGCGGTCTAACTTCTTGAGTTCTTTGTATATTTTGGATATAAGGCCTCTATCTGTTGTAGGATTGGTAAAGATCTTTTCCCAATCTGTTGGTTGCCGTTTTGTCCTAACCACAGTGTCCTTTGCTTTACAGAAGCTTTGCAGTTTTATGAGATCCCATTTGTCGATTCTTGATCTTAGAGCATAAGCCATTGGTGTTTTGTTCAGGAAATTTTTCCAGTGCCCATGTGTTCCAGATGCTTCCCTAGTTTTTCTTCTATTAGTTTGAGTGTGTCTGGTTTGATGTGGAGGTCCTTGATCCACTTGGACTTAAGCTTTGTACAGGGTGATAAGCATGGATCGATCTGCATTCTTCAACATGTTGACCTCCAGTTGAACCAGCACCATTTGCTGAAAATGCTATCTTTTTTTCCATTGGATGGTTTTGGCTCCTTTGTCAAAAATCAAGTGCCCATAGGTGTGGGTTCATTTCTGGTCTTCAATTCTGTTCCATTGGTCTATCTGTCTGTCTCTGTACCAATACCATGCAGTTTTTTATCACTATTTATGTAATACTGCTTGAGTTCAGGATAGTGATTCCCCCTGAAGTCCTTTTATTGTTGAGGATAGTTTTAGCTATCCTGGGTTTTTTGTTATTCCAGATGAATTTGCAAATTGTTCTAACTCTTTGAAGAATTGGATTGGTATTTTGATGGGGATTGCATCGAATCTGTAGATCGCTTTTGGTAAAATGGCCATTTTTACTATATTAATCCTGCCAATCCATGAGCATGGGAGATCTTTCCATCTTCTGAGGTCTTCTTCAATTTCTTTCTTCAGAGTCTTCAAGTTCTTATTGTACAAATCTTTTACTTGCTTGGTTAAAGTCACACCGAGGTACTTTATATTATTTGGGTCTATTATGAAGAGTGTCGTTTCCCTAATTTCTTTCTCGGCTTGTTTCTCTTTTGTGTAGAGGAAGGCTACTGATTTATTTGAGTTAATTTTATGCCCAGCCACTTTGCTAAAGTTGTTTATCAGCTTTAGTAGTTCTCTGGTGGAACTTTTGGGATCACTTAAATATACTATCATATCATCTGCAAATAGTGATATTTTGATTTCTTCTTTTCCGATCTGTATCCCCTTGACCTCCTTTTGTTGTCTGATTGCTCTGGCTAGAACTTCAAGAACTATATTGAATAAGTAGGGAGAGAGTGGGCAGCCTTGTCTAGTCCCTGATTTTAGTGGGATTGCTTCAAGTTTCTCTCTATTTAGTTTAATGTTAGCAACTGGTTTGCTGTATATGGCTTTTACTATGTTTAGGTATGGGCCTTGCATTCCTATTCTTTCCAGGACTCAGCCTTTTACTCTGAGGCAGTGTCTGTCTCTGTCTCTGAGGTGTCTTTCCTGTAGGCAGCAGAAACTCATTACACATCCAGTTTGTTAATCTGTGTCTTTTTATTGGGGAATTGAGTTCATTGATGTTGAGAGATATGTAGGAATAGTGATTGTTGTTTCCTGTTATCTTTGTATTTGGAGGTGAGATTATGTTTGTGTGCTTGTCTTCTCTTTGTTTTGTTTCAAAATGATTAGTTTCTTGCTTTTTTCTAGGGTGTAGCTTGCCTCCTTGTGTTGGGCTTTACCATTTATTATCCTTTGTAGAACTGGATTTTTAGATAAATATTGTGTAAATTTGGTTTTGTCATGGAATATCTTGGTTTCTCCATCCATGTTAATTGAGAGTTTTGTTGGATACAGTAATCTGGGCTTGCATTTGTGTTCTCTTAGGGTCCGTATGACATATGTCCAGGATCTTCTGACTGTCATAGTCTCTTGTGAGAAGTTCAGTGCGATTCTGATAGGTCTGCTTTATATGTTACTTTTGACCATTTTCCCTTACTGCTTTTAATATTCTTTCTTTGTTTTGTGCATTTGGTGTTTTGACTATTATGTTACTGGAGGAGTTTCTTTTCTGGTCCAATCTATTTGGAGTTCTGTAGGCTTCTTGTATGTTTATGGACATCTCTTTCTTTAGGTTAGGGAAGTTTTATTCTATGATTTTGTTGAAGATATTTACTGGTCCTTTGAGTTGGGAGTCTTCACTCTCTTCTATACCTATTATCCTTAGGTTTGATCTTCTCATTGTGTCCTGGATTCCTGTATGTTTTGGGCCAGCAGCTTTTTCCATTTTCCATTATCTTTGACAGTTGTGTTGGTGATTTCTATGGAATTTTCTGCTCCTGAGATTGTCTCTTCTATCTCTTGTATTCTGTTGGTGATGCTTGTATCTACAGTTCCTTGTCTCCTCCTTTGGTTTTCCAAATCTAGGGTTGTCTCCCTTTGTGCTTTATTGTTTCTATTTCCATTTTCAATTCTTTCTCCTGTTTGATTGCTTTTTCCTGTAATTGTTTCAGAGAGTTTTGTTTCCTCTCTAAGAGTTTCTACTTGTTTACTTGTGTTTTCTTGCATTTCTCTAAAGGAGTTCTTCATGTTTTTCTTAAAGTCCTCCATCATCATGATCAAATGTGATTTTAAATCTAGATCTTACTTTTCTGGTGTGTTTGGATATTCAGTGTTTGCTTTGGTGGGAGAATTGGGCTCTGATGATGCCATGTAGTCTTGGTTTCTCTTGCTTGAGTTCCTGCGCTTGCCTCTCACCATCAGGCTGTGTGACAGTGGCTTGACCTTCCTATAGGCCTGTGTGTCAAGAGTGCTATAGACCTGTTTTCCTGTTTTCTTTCAGCCAGTAATGGGAACAGAGTGTTTTGCTTTCAGTCATGTAGTCATTCCTGTCCACTGGCTTTCAGCTGTCCCTGTCAACGGGAACCAGAAGGGCCTGCCCTTGCTTCTCCTGGGTCCTTGTGCACAGGGCCCCAGATGGTGCTAGGCCTTTTCCTGTAGAGTCAGAAATGTGGTCAGAGATTAGTCTCCTCTGGTTTCCCAGGTGTGTCTGCCCCTCTGAAGGTCTAGCTCTCCCTCTCATGGGATTTGGGTACAGAGAGCTGTTTGACCGGGTCCATTCAGATCTGCGTGTATTCTGTACAGCAGGGCTCCTGCAGCTTGACTGCCCCTATCTTCCTCTGCCCAGAGACCCTGTACAGTTTCCTCTTGAGCCAGGGATGTGGGCAAAGGTGGGCAGAAGTGGTGGTCTGTCCTGCCCTGCAGTCTCAGGATTGCCCACAGGTCTGGGTGATCAGTTCTCTCTCCCATGGTGTTTAGGAGCAGAGAGTTGTGGGACAATTTATTTTCAAGTAAAACAACATAGTCCATACATTTTTGACAAATATAAATTTAATTAATTTATGTATTTTTTTAAATTTGTGGCAGACATTCCCTAAGCAATATGGGTGGTAATCAGTGTGTAGATCAGGCTCATCTGAATTTCTCAGGGTTCAACCTTCCTCTCATCTCCATGCAGGTGTATGAAGCCATCTTAGAAGGACTAAAGGCATGCAAGTGAGTTTTCTGGAGATGGCCCACCATTTTGCATAGCCTACCTTTTTGCATAGCTCTAAGAATGCAGAGTTCTTAAAGACTTCATCCCATGAATGATTCTTGATACTGATATGCCTTTCCTATCACAATTATATAGCTTAATTACAATTATTCCTGGGCATCAGCCCACCCTAGTGTTCAGATTCCTTGCAGATCAATATGAAAACAAACCTTCATGATTTTAATGCTGTTCAGGTGGATAAACGAATTTAAAGAATTCTTAACCTGATTCAAGTAATTTTATGATAAAAGTTTTAAGAGATGGTTTCCGTTGTTTTGCCAGAAAGATGTAATGAAGTTAAAATCAAGAATAGAATGTGTCACCTCCTCACAGAATAGTAAGTAAAGGTGGCATAATCAAGGATACAATGGGCCTTCACAATTACACTAAGAAGAAAAATAGGCTCAAGTCAAATTTGTGACTAAGGAAAAGCATTCAATCTAGGACAGATTGAAAAATGAAGCCACAGGTATAAACTATGATAAGAGGTCACGAGAAACTGTTGCTTTGAACTTACAAGTTTACAGAATGAAACACTGCCTCGAAATCACTATTGATATTTCTGTAACTCCCCTCTTGTATATTATTTCATCTATAAGGCAATTTGGTAAAGAACTTTTGTCTAAGATGGTATAAAAAGGCTACAGAGAAAGAAAAGAGTGTGGCATTTGGAGCTCAGCCTCAGGAACAAATGTATTTATGTGTATCTCTGTTTGTCTATATCTTTGAATATGTATATATACATTCATATGTAGGTATTTATGTTAATATGCATGAACGCTTGCAGAGTTGATGAGACAAGTAGTCTGACCCAACAAGGCTATGTGTGTGTACGTGTATGAATATTTAAGTGTCTATGAGTGTGTCTATGTTGATGAATACCTTTCTTTTCTTTTCTCTCTTATTCACAATGAGTTAACAAATTCCTAACCTCTGGCCTGGCCAACATTATGTTCTTGAGCTAGAAAGAAGGAACCCTAACACACCTTTTTTTTTTCCCTTAATCCCCTGTTACTGCCAATAGGAGTTAATTGTGAAAACTCAATGGCTTTTGGCCTTAGAATATATACAGAAGAATTCTCAAAGATAAAAAAAAGTTTTGGACAAGACCACCAACTGCATATCCTTTCATTGTCCTTTCTCTGGACCCTTGCAGGCCTGGACTGTGGCAAGTGGGGTAATTAAAAAGTACTCAATCATGCCTGGTTGTAGTCTATACATAGACTAGCAAAAGATGGCCTGCATACACACTGAGCCCCATCATTTAAAACCTTCTTCACCCCCCTGTAATTTTGCTTTTATCCAGAAGCATTGTGTTTAGACATCGGTGTACGTTTCTCTTTGCATTTATCTTGCTCTAGTTAATCTGTCTTCATTATATCTTGGTTATACCTACATTATATGTGACTGAGCAGATGGAACAAGACACAATGTATACCTATGGGCGCTGTATCTTCACTTGTTAGAGCCATAATGAGTGATGAATATAATTTCCAGCAATCCTTATACATCCTTCTTTCCCTTTGATATATACCCCTGTGCTAATCTCTCCTTCCCAATTAAAGGCTTAATATCATCTTAATACATACGTGCCACCATTATAAAGTGAAAAAAGCAGAGACTGGTCTTTGAAGACTCTCACTCCTACATTGTGACACACATGTTGCCATCTGTTTGAACCAGAGGTGGTCTTGCCGTGCTCTTATCTAATATAGATGATATTCCTTTCCCTATACATATTCCTACTATGAAGAAGGGGAGATTCAGTAATACTATTGTTATATTATCAACATGGTTATATCCTGATTATAATGTTTTACTACCACATATGTGCAATGAAAATTTACATATATACTTTCATAATTTTAAACAAATTACTATAAGCACTTAAATGACTCACTTGAGTTTCAAACTAAGGTAAAAACAATTAAACATGCTGTATCTGCTATGGGTGACCAATTAACAGTTTCTGAACTTACCTTAGTAGCAAAAAAAAAATATTAAATGCCTACCTAAAACTATTTTCCTATTAGAAATCCCAAATCCTCACCCCCAAATTCATATATGAGGCAAAGCACAAATAGTACTCTAAATTATATGATTGGACTGACTCATGTTTATAACCTTCCTTATTTTCATAAAATGCCAAGAATGAAAACCAAAATACATGACAATAATTTTAAATTCTGACATGGTGATGTGTGTCTGAACTCTTACCTAATGGTTAATTGTTCAAGACTGGTCTACATACTAACAATCAGTCACAGATATGTGAAAATAAAATAAAATATCATTTCTTAAGTCACAAAAAATGCATTTAAGTATTTCATTTTAATTCAATGGTAAAAAAATGCACTTGCACACTATAATCACTTCTTTTTGATGGTTTCATAAACCAATTTCCCTTTTAGACCTTATCATGTCGCAACTTCAATTTGACATTTCCTCCCTCTAAAGAAGTATGCAATTGGGAATCATGCAAAATGAAATTTTCAGTCCATAAAATCCTTCATAGTTTATCTTGCATGAAGAGCTAGTAAATGTTCTATAAATATTCATGGTCTTGCGGTTACCAAGTAGCTGAGATAAATGTGAGTTATGAAAATAAACCTTCATAGAAAAGTCCAAACTGATTATTTCACGGTGAGATAGAAGCATTCTATTCAAGGTCTAATGAATGACCAATGCACCTATTTTGTTTCAAAAAGCCTTCCTTACTTATTGCTTTATATTTTCCTCAGGACAAATATACAAGGTTACCATATAATATATACTATTTGATGGCTTTTATGTTATAACTGATGCATAATTTTTCTATCCTTAGCTCACTTATTGATTCTCAATTTTCTACTTTAACATAAAATTCTGGATCATAATTTTTATTATATATTTATCAAAACTCTTCTCACTTCATCAAAATAGGCATTTACTTAAGAAGGGGCAGAGATGTTGCCTGATGCATGTGGAGACTGGGCATAATGTGTCTTCAGCAGGAAAGGAGAGAGAACTGAGTCCTGGTGCACAGTTCACTTCCACCTTAAATTCAGTTGAGATTCTGAGCTCATGAAATTCTGTTTTTTGTATTTACATTAGGATTTTTTTTCCCATTAATGCCTTTCTTGAAATATCCTCATAGGTAAACCTAGTATTCTTCCCATGGTTTTGCTGCATCTAATCAGGCTAGTAATGAAGATTAGCTAACCAGTCAGGAGGATGGCAGAATATGTAGCATTCTACCTATTGATATCTCTGTTTTTATTTAGTTCATTTTTTAATTATTCTCTCAGATATTACATCCTGACTACAGTTTCCCCTCCTTTCTGTTTTCCCAGTCTCCTTCTGCTTCTCTCTTCCCCAGATCCACTACTCCTCCATTTGACTTCAGAAAAGAGTAGGCCTCATGGAGATATCAAACAAAGGTGGCATAACAAGTTAAAATAAGACTAGGTACATCCTCACACATCAAGGTTTGACATGTAACTCACTAGGAGAAAGGTGCCCCCAAAACAGTCGAATGAGTGAGAAAGAGTCCCTGGTCCCACTGATAGGAGTCCAATTTTCTAAGCAGATTACTGGTGTTTTACCTCTTAAAATTCCTCTGACTCTTCTTGTAGAATGTTCCCTGAGTGTTGGGTGCTGTCTTTTTTTCCTAGTTATTTAAGATTAAGCCTAGAATCTCACACATGATATATAAATGATCCACTACTGGGCTTTATTCTATCAATGTATTTATCTGTGTATCTATATCTATCTCTTTAGTTTTCCTTTTAGATGAGTGTATATGAATATTTATATATGAACTTTCTTTCTGAAACTGCTGTGTGACCCAGGAATAAAAACTCCTGGAAGTATATTGAAGGGATCTAACTCAGAACAGAATAAAGACATCTGCAATTCCACGTTGGTTATGATGTTATTCACAACAGCCATGTAATGATATTAGCCTAGGTGTCCATCAGTGAATGACTGCATAAAGAAACACTGTGTTTAAATACATGTGCCATATATTTGCATAGCATAGAATTTATATTATGCAATTTAAGAAAAATAGTTGAAGATTATTATGCTGAAAATGAAAGATGTACTTAGAAAGACAAGCATCATGGGTTTTTTTTTTCATATGAAACAGGATCTACAGAGACGTGTGGGGTATAAAGAAGAAGTGGAACTACTTGGGAAGAGGAAGGGGACCAGTGAGGAACCAGGAGAGTATATTTTTGAGAAAACACGATAAAAGTAGGAGAGAATGTTCAAACAAAATGTCATTGAAAACCAATTATCTTCATGTAAACAGTAAAGGAAGAAGTTAAAAAGGCAACTCATGTTTATCAGCTAATCATATAACAATCTGCAACTATATTGTAAATGAAATTACCAATAATTCCTTGAGGATTTTTATGCATTTAAAAGATAAAGAAGAAAACATGGTTAAAATAGGAATTGAATATTTGACAGTTAGATCTCAAAACAGAGCTTTGTCAAAGGTACAAGAACCAGAAATCTCTAATGCTAATAAATATGCTAATATCTTTTCTTATTCTGGAGAAGAATTTGATAATTTGCTTAAAGATAGCTGCAGAAAACAATCATTCTGATAATCAAATCCGATATAACACAACAGTGCCACTTACCTTTTCTATACAGATATTTACTTAATCATTTATTGACTTTACAGAGATGAATAGGTTTGAAGTTTATAGATTGTTCTTTGCAATCATAAATAATATTATATGCTTTTTAAAGTTATATTTTCTTGGATATTTTATGTATTTACATTTCAAATGTTATTCCTCCCCCCCCATCTCCTATACTGCCTCTCCTTTCTTCCTGCTTCTATGAGGATGTTCCCATTTCCACCCACCCACTCCAACCTAAACAACCTGGCATTACCCTACACTAGGGAAACGAGCATTCACAGGATCAAGGGCTATTTCTTCCATTGATGCTGGACAATTCCATCCTCTGTCACATATATGACTGGAGTCATGTGTCCCTCCATGTGTACTTATTGGTTAGTAGTTTAGTCCCTGGGATCTATGGTGGGGTTTGATTGTTAATACTGTTGTTCTTCTATGGTGCTCCTCCTGCTCCTTTACTCGTTTCTCTAATTCCTCCATTGAGTCCCCTTGTTCAGTGCAAAGGTTATCTGCAACCACCTTCTTCTGCATCAGTAAGGTTCTAGCAGAACCTCTCAGGAGACACCCATATCTGGCTCCTGTCAGCAAGCACTTTTTGGTATCTGCAATAGTGACTGGGTTTGGTGGCTGCATATGTGATGGATCCCCAGGTGGGGCAGTCTCTGGATGACCTTTTCCTCAGTCCCTGCTTCACTCTTTGTCCCTGTATTTCCTCAAGTGAGTATTTCATTCTCCCTTCTAAGAAGGACTGAAACATCCACATTTTGGTCTTTGTTCTTCAGCTGCACGAACCTGTGAATTTTCCCTTAGGTATTCCTAGCTTTTGGGCAAATATGCAGGTATCAGTGAGGGCTACCATTTGTGTTCTATTGTGACTGGGTCACCTTACTCAGGATGATTTTTTTTCTAGTTCCATTTGCCTTGGAATTTCATGTAGTCATTTTTTTTTAAAAAAAGCTGAGTAATACCCTGCTGTATAAATGTACCACGTTTTCTGCTTTTATTATTGTGTTGAAGGGCACCTGGGTTCTTTCCAGCTTCTGGCTATTATAAATAAGGCTGCTATGAATGTAGTGGAGCATGTGTCCTTGTTACATGTTGGAGTATCTTTTGGATATATTCTCAGGAGTGGTATAGCTGAGTCCCTAGGTAGTACTATGTCCAATTTTCTAAGGAAAAGCCAGACTGATTTCTGGAGTGGTTGTACCAGCTTGCAATCTCACCAATATTGGAGGAATGTTCCTCTTTCTCCACATCCTTGCCAGCATCTGCTGTCACCTGAGTTTTTGATCTTAGCCATTCTCACTGGTGTGAGGTGGAATCTCAGGGTTGTTTTGATTTGCATTTCCCTGATGACTAAGGATGTTGAACATTTCTTCAGGTGCTTCTCAGCCATTCGGGATTCCTCAGTTGAGAATTCTTTGTTTAGCTCTGTACTCCATTTTTTAACAGGATTATTTGAATCTCTGTAGTCTAACTTCTGGACTTTGTGTATATTAGATATTAGCCCTCTATTGGATATAAGATTGGTAAAGACCTTTTCCCAATCTGTTGGTTGCCGTTTTGTCCTATTGACAGTGTCCCTTACCTTACAGAAGCTTTGCAATTTTATGAGGTCCCAGTTGTGAATTCTTGATCTTAGACCATAAGCCATTATTGTTTTGTCCAGGAAATTTTCCCTATGTCTATGTGTTCAAGGCTCTTCCCATTTTTCTCTTCTATAAGTTTCAGTTTATCTGGTTTTGTATTGAGGTCCTTAATCCACTTGGAGTTGAGCTTCATACATGGAGATAAGAATGGGTCAATTTGCAATCTTCTAATGATGATCTCCAGTTCAGTCAGCACCATTTGTTGAAAATGTTATCTTTTTCCATTTAGCTCCTTTGTTAATGATCAAGTGACCATAGGTGTGGGGGTTCATTTCTGGGTCTTCAATTCTATTCCATTGATCTACCTGGCTGTCTCTGTACAATACCATGCAGTTTTTGTTTTGTTTTGTTTTGTTTTTTATCATGATTTCTCTGTAACCCAGCTTGAGGTCTGGGAATGTAATTCCCCCAGAAGTTCTTTTATTGTTGAGAATAGTTTTCGCTATCCTGGGCTTTTGCTTTTCCAAATGAATCTGCAAATTGTTCTTTCTAATTCTATGAAGAATTGAGTTGGAATTTGGATGGGAATTGCATTGAATTTGTAGATTGCTTTTGGCAAGATGGACATTTTTACTATATTGTTCTTGTCAACCCTTGAGCATGGGAGATCTTTCCATCTTCTGAGATCGTCAATTTCTTTTGTCAGAAACTTGAAGGTTTGGAGCATAGATGTTCAGAATTGAGAGTTAATCTTGGTAGATTTTTCCCTTGATTATTATAATGTGTCCTTCCTTATATTTTTTGTTAACTTTTGATTGAACATTGATTTTATTTGTTATTAGAGTTGTTACTCCAGCTTGTTTCTTGAGACAATTTGCTTAGAATACTGTTTTTCAGACTTTTACTCTGAGGTAGTATCTGTCTTTGTTTCTGAAGTGTATTTCCTGTATGCAGCAAAATGCAGGGTTCTCTTTATGTATCCAGTCAGTTAGTTTATGTCTTTTTATTGGGGAATTGAGTCCACTGATATTAAGAGATAGTAAGGAATAGTGACCATTGTTTCCTGGTTGTTTTCGTTTTTGTTTTTTAATTGTTAGATGTGGAATTATGTTTATGTGGCTCTCTTCTTTTGGGTTTGCTGCATGAAAATTTCTTTCTTGCTTTTCTAGGGTGTAATTTCCCTCCTTGTGTTGGAATTTTCCATCTATTTTCCTTCATAGGACTGGATTATGTAAAGACATTGTGTAAATTTGGTTTTGCCATAGAACATCTTGGTTTCTCCATCTATGTTAACTGAGAGTTTTGCTGGATATAGTAGCCTGGTCTGGCATTTGCGTTCTTAGTGTCTCTATGACATCTGCCCAGGATCTTCTGGATTTTATAGTCTCTGGTGAGAAGACTGGTGTAATTCAGATAGGTCATAGGTCTGCCTTTATATGTTACTTGACTTTTTTCCCTTACTGCTTTTAATATTCTTTCTTGGTTTTGTGCATTTGGTGTTGGTTTGTGCGTGTGTGTGTGTATGTGTCTATGTGTGTGTGTGTATCTGTGTGTGTCTGGGTGTGTCTGTGTGTGACAGGAGGGATTTCTTTTCCGGTCCAATCTATTTGGAATTCTGTAGGCTTCTTGTACGTTCTTAGGCATCTGTTTCTTTAGGTTAGGGAAGTTTTCTTGTTTAATTTAGTTGAAGATATTTACTAGCCCTTTAAGTTGGGGAACTTTCCGTCCCTAAGATTCTCTCTTCAATCTCTTGTATTCTATTGATGATGCTTGAGAGGTCTATGACCTCTTGATCTCTTTCCTAGATCTCAAGGGTTGTCTCTCTTTGTGACTTCTTTATTTTTTTCTACTTCCGTTTTTAAATCCTGGATGGTTTTGTTTAATTCCTTCGCCTGTTTGGTTTTTTTTTTTTTTCCTATAATTCTTTAAGGGAATTTTGTGTTTCTTCTTTAAGGGCTTCTACTTGTTTACCTGTGATGTCCTATATTTCTTTAAGGGAGTTATTTATGTCTTTCTTAAAGTCCTCTATCATCATCATGAGATGTGTTTTTAAATCCAAATCTTGCTTTTCCAGTTTGTTGGGATATTTAATATTTGCTTTGGTTGGAGAACTAGGCTCTGATGTTGCTAAGTAGTCTTGGTTTCTGTTGCTTAGTCCCCTTTGCTTACCTTTGCCACCTACTTATCTCTTATCTTAGTTGGTCTTGCCTTCTCTGACTGGAGCTTGTCTCTCCAATGGGCCTGTGAGCCTGTGATCTTTTGCGTGGCAGACCAGATCTCTCTAGGCAGATTTGGGGTCTGAGAGTTGTGGAATGGCCCTTGCTCTGGATGCAGATGGAGACCAGAAAGCCCTCATCCCAGGCTACCCTGTGGCTCAAGAGTCCTGTGCACTCGTAGGACCGTCAATGGGGAGATAGTGGGCTATCACTTGTGGTCTGAGGGCTTCGGAGGAAGAGTGTTCCTGGCAGACCAGCTCTTTGCAGGCAGGAATTGTGTCCAAGGGCTGTAGAACAGTCCTGGCTCTGGGTGCTGTTGACATAATTTTATATTCCTAATAATCTATTCCATTACTATTTTGAGGGAAGCTTCTTGATTAATGCACAGACCCATTAAATACAAATTCTACCCTGATGAATTATGGTAGAGGGTACCGAATAACCTAAAACTTTAAGCTAACAAATAGATCTGTACTTCAAATGTGTTTAAACTTATACCAATTAATGTTAACCACTCTGTAAACTATGGTAGTCTTTTTCTTTATTGGATTTTTTAATTCACGTTTTAAATATTATTCCCTTCCCCAGTTTCCCATCCATAAAGCCCTCACCCTATCCCCCTCCTCTTCTTCTATAAGGGTGATCCCCTCTCTAACAACCCCCCTCCTTGCCTACCTGATATGAAATTCCCCTATACTGGGGTGGTCCAGCATTGGCAGGACCAAGGGTTTCTCATACCATTGGTGCCTAAGAAGGACATCATCTGCTACAGTAATCTTTAAAGTAATCTTTCTACAATGATGACTGAGCGGTTCAGCTCTCTTCACTATATTCCTTATAGTGACATCTCTGGGCCCAAACCGAAATGTTAGGGAGTAATAGTAAGAACAGACTGTGAAGCTAGTCATTTTTTTAGTAATTAAATTATGAAACTCTAGAATACAGTAAATAATATTCTTTTGGTATGAAGCAAACCTGTTTGTTAAACACTGTTTATCTATCAAAAGCTACGAAGCACCTATATTAATAAGGGTGTCTTTCTTAAGTATTATTATTACTGATCCTACAGAATTAAGCTGTTTGAGACATGTTTAAGAGTAGAACAAACTTTCCACTTCTTGTGATATATAACTGACAAGTAGTAACCAAAGAAATTATGACTTGATTTCACATTGATGTACAATCATTTCAATAATTAAGAAATAATTCATCCATAACATCATAATTGTGTGCATATGTGAGTTTTCATAGGCACATGCTGATTTCTAATACTGCTAACACACACTTCATGCTGGAGGCAAACATAATACAGTGATCAACACACATGTTAATCAACTAGCTACCTTTATACTTATAAATGCCAATGAGGTATAAACTGCAATATTCCATGATTCTAGATACCTGATCAACTACTCAAATCAGAAGTGAGCAACTTATCCTATGACATACAAATTATATTTTTCCTTTGGCTTAGTGGAAAGTACTCATTTTCAAACTGTTTTTGTCTTTTTCTTTTATAGACTTTCAAAGTGTACCAATGGAGTAACATAGGAATAACCACGCAGTTTATAGTGGGAAGATAAAACAGGCACCGACGGAGTAGATGAGTTATATTCATGTCAATGGACTAAAATCCATAGAAATTCTGCAGTTTTGGATGCAAAGATAACTAATTTCAACCCTAAAAAATCCAAGTTTCCTTTTTCTCCAGGTCTAGAGAAAACACAACTTTTTGTAGTTTGTTTGATCCATTGTCTATATAGTTGCAAAATAACTCATATAATTAAAAGGGATTTTTGAAAAAGCATAAATAATTAAAATATTCTTTACTTAACTCATGGTTATCCAATATTTTAATTCATTTTCTCATTGTGTTGAGCAAGTGCCTAACAAGAAATGTTGTAAGGACAGAATGTTTTATTTTGCTTTGTAAGAATACAGTCTATCATGTTGGCAGGCATAGTGACAGCAATATGGTTATATTGCCTCTTTAATCAGGAACTTTCTAAATACCTTGTTTCTGCAGGAAACTTGAATAAATAATCTTACTGTGCCTATCCACCTTTTGTCATTATGATAAGCTTACCAGAGACTAAACTACTTGATATGCATCGCTATTTTTATATAGATATGTTTAGCAAAAATGAGTCATTAAATGGTTATAAATAAACTAGAGAATGTGTATATTTTCATGCATTCTGCAATAATTCTTATGTTTTCTAAAGAATTTCTACATCTTTATATAGGATGTCAAAAATCTTTATGAGCTTTTAGTCTTTTTACACAATCTTTTGACTCTGAAAGTGGTAACAAGGTTTCTTTTTCTCTAGGGGAACTTGGTAAGCTCCAGCTATTACTATGTGGTGAAATCTCTTGTATTTTCTATAAACACTTTTATTAAACTTTTCAGATGGACCAGCTCAACTGTGTCATCTGTGCCTCATAACATTTAAAGAAAAAGTGCTTTCCTTCTGCCCATGTATTTTTGGTTTTGATCAGGTTATTTCCCTCAAGAAATACTTCCTTTTTGCCATGCTTCTAGACCATAAATGGATCGTCATACAAGCCACAATCACCGAAGTATTAATGATGAACAGAATGTGGGAACTTCTGTAAGATGAGTTTACATAGGTTTCTAGGTCACCTTTTATGAATGCACACCAATCTTCTCTTTATAAATATATTTTTTTGACCAGTTGTGTTCATTTTCAAACACTCAAACACCATCCCTTTGTGTGGCTTTCAGATAAATGGAGCTTGTTTTTCCTCTCACTTTATACCTTCTGCTTTTTCATTTCCTTGTCTCCCTAGGTAGAACATTTTTTATATGAATACTCCAGAAACTCATGGGAAGTCCCAGTCCCAATCTTTAAGATACAATTTATAGCATGTAGTATGAATAATAGTATTTATAGTAAACAATGAATAAGAATCTTGAGTTCTACAAAATTAAATCCATTCTCAATCTAAAACCAAAATTGCAATTCATGCAACAGTACACAGAAACAATAAATGAGTAAAGCCATAGACTTTGACTACTTTTAAGCAAAAGACTTTTGTATCATCTTTTGTGACCTTTGTGAAAACATTCCTGGACACTTTAAATATGAACTGGATTCTTATTTTGATTCTGCTTTTTCATTTGATTGCACAACAAAAAGATTAACACTAGCTTTAGAGAATATTTCATAATTTGTATGGTTGGTTTAATGGCAGGAATAGATGAGTGAGTACTGTGGATTGTGGAGACATGTTTAGGGTCCATCTCCAAGGCAAACTTTATTGTATTGCCAAACAGGATCTTAGATTAGGAATTTTCAACAGAGGATGATAGACACAAGAGAAGAGTTATTTGATGAAATACTTAAGGTATGATTCTGAAGGGATGTTTATGAATGAAATAATAACTTTGAAGAGTCCATTTAAAATGCCATGTTGTATAACCTTAAGCTACATACTATGGAGAATAGTCCACATCAGTCTATTGTAGTCTACAACAAGACACATAAATTTCAGAAAGACAAACAACGCAGTGTGGGAAGCATTTTTCAGGACACAAAGGTTTATTTGGCTTATGAGTATGATCTGTTACTGTGTTTATAGTTCTTCAAAATTTTTTGCCTTCTAAAAGTATTTTTATATATAATCATACTTTCTAATTTGTCTCTAGCAAAAGTCTTTTAAAAATGGGTCTTTTGAAACTCTCTAGAAGAACTCAACTCTGAGAAGTTGTTAACAATCCTCACTAAAAGAAAAAAATCTTTATGCATTCTCAGAATACATTGTGCCTCTGTTATAGGTTGTCTCTCAATCTATGAGCAATTCTGGTTCAGTGGTGGCTTCCTTAGGACTCTCCTTTCTCATGTCTTTGTGCTTCACCACTACAGGTCAGTCTGAATTCATGCAGGAATTAGAAACTGTCACAGGCAGACAGTCAAAAGGAATTCGGTGATGTAACAAGAACTCTTTATCTTATATGTAGGTGTTTAGGTAAATTTAGATTATAAAAATAAATTTTGCTGTCCCCCCAAACTATTTATTAACAGATTTATATATCATATAGAATATATCTGTTTATGGAACAGTGTTTTGGAATATTGTTAATATATTGAGAGTATAGTCTTATCTCTATTATATAACATCTTACATTTTATGTTAACAATTGTGACTTTGCAAAGCTTATCAATTCACTTTTTATGTTTTATTAAATAAATCTTATAAGAATGCTATATTTATTATCTTAAGGTTAATTCAAAAAGGAAATTTATAATTGAGAAAATAATAATTTTGAAGATTTTAAATAAAAACATGATCTATTTCCTTTGATGATGTGCCACGATGATAATCTACTTTATTTAAAATTAATTTGAGACAATGAGGCACATCGTAGTATCAGTTCACTTTTCTATTTCATACAAGAAGAAATCAATGAAAAGAACTTAGTTATTTTATTAAAAAATAATAAAGTCATGAACATTCAATAATCTTTTAACAAATTCATAAACTACATCAATATATTTTCTGTTATATGCTTGCTATATATACAACAAAATATCACCATATAATATAAGCACAGATAAAATATAGCATTATGGTCTAACCATGTATTGATGTATAACAAATTATTCATTAAGTATAGCCTAACTTATTTAGTTTCTTAAACAGTTCTGAACTCTAAAGGAGCTCTTATATTGAAAACCTCAAAAGATATTGTAAGGCATGAATTGGAAGATCTTACTTTACATTTCCTAATTAACTGGATTTATGCCTATAATTAAAGTTCACTCTGCTTGTTTAGGTGTTTAAGAACAGTGTATTGAATTTTTTCTGGGTACCTGAATCTACAATTAGGTGAAGGAATAAAAATTATAGAGTTTATATTCTATCACGAGAAAGAAAAATTACTTTAGAATACATGTACTTTAAAAATGTAATAAGTGTTGAAAACTCATATCTATAGATCTTGTTTATGTGGTATACGGTGTGTTTCACATGACAATGTGTAGTAATAAATATTAATAAAAGAAGCACCATCCCACACTATTGCCAAGTCCAGTAAGTCACATGGCATCTGTGGGGTATTTTTATCTCAATCAGTAAAGTGTCACAACCCAAATTTCCAATCTCTATCCTAAGCTGTCACTGGCTACTCTCTGGGCCCTGCAGGAATCTCGCTGCCATGGCTAGCTGCACATTGTCGCTGACTACTCCCTGTCCCCAGCAGCAGCCGCCCTCTTGTAACTCTCTTGCTGTGAACTCTGATCACATTCCTAGCATCCACCCCCTGTGGTTATAGTCATAACTCCCAGTAACCCTTTGAAATCAAAACTCAGTAACCTTACAATTTATCAGTCAGATTTATATCTTAAGTTTTCACTCCACAAAATGTCTGCATAATAAATTCTAGGCCAATTAATAGTGATATAAACTGCCCACCTAGATAAGACAAATTGTTGTGTAATAATCCATCTGTTATAAGATTTTCATAGCTAACTGTGGCCATTTAAGGCCACATGGATCTGGATCTTCCTTCTCTGCATCCATCTTGGTTCTTCCTCTTCTTCCCTCCTCCTCTCTTTCCTCTCTATTTTGTTGTATGTATAGCAAAACTCTGTGCCCACCTTACTTTCTCACTGTCCAATCACAGGCCTTGTCTTATCTTGTGCCTGCCTTCACCTTCCTATAGACAACAATTCACAGCAGTACAGAATACAAAGTAATATCTGTTCTCTGCAGACTTTACTTAGATCTCTAGACCTTCCTTCTTGGAATCCCTTTGCTTTAGGACTAATTCCAGTCAAAATTTCAGGGGTGGAATGAATGAATTAGTTTAAGAATAATTCCATGACAATTGCTAGTTATTACACATGATAAGCTATAAAACAATTGAGCGACATAGAACATAAACAATCATGAGAGATAGGCAGAAATGAAGTGCTGGTGCAACATAGGGAAATGTAATAATTATTTACAGAAAGAAACAATGAACATTGGACAGTCTAGAAATAGAGAAAGCTCTAGGGTAACAGATAAACTCAAACACAACAATGGGTAATACTCAGTAATGTATGAATATCTCTAATATTTGGTCCCTTTATTGTACACATACAAAAATATTAAACCATTGTTTTGGATTCAATCCATGGGCTAGCTTTCAATCCCCTCAAACTATTTACTTTGAATAGTGAATGTCAAATGGAATATTCATAAAATATATGTCTAAAGGGGTAAACCTGTTGCTTCACAACCAATTTTGAATACCCTTGTTGACATGCCTTCTTCTGTACTTGTTGAAATGACACCCTTAGCCACTGAGAAATATCTACACCCCCTCCCCCAATGTTAGGAGTCTTGTGTAGCCTTAGATTGGTCCTGTGAAGGCTCATTTCCCCAGTGTAGGGGAACACCATGGTGTTGATGTGGGGGTGGGTGGGTGGGAGTGGGAGCAACTTCATAGAAGCGCAGGGAGTTGGATGAGGGATGGGAGAAGGGGGAAATGGGATAACATTTGAAATGTAAATACATAAAATATCCAATAAAAATACTTCAACCTCCCTACTAGTCCACCTACCAGGGGAAAAGAAAGATTAATCAGAAATGTGGAGTGTGTGTTTGTGTGGGGTGTGTGTGTTTGTGTGTGTGTGTGTGTGTGTGTGTTTGTACCTGTTTAGAAGTAGTTGTTTGAGGTGAACCCAATCTTCATTATCAGAAGATCAACAAAGTAGTCCAAAGCACCAAACATAAATCAATAGCACGAGTCTTCATAAGTATCATGAAGCAGTCAGAATACCCTGGGAAATTATCTGGAATGCTTCTCTCTACAATGTCACTACAAGCAAAGACCAGCAAAGACCAGCAAAGGGTTGCATGGCAAACCAATGAGAGAGAGTCCTCTTACTCTCTCTACAGCTACATTTATATTATTTTAAAATGTGCATCTTCTAAAGCACACGCTCCAGCAAAATATTACATGCACTTTTATAAGATAGCTTCCAGAAAAGCATCACAAGACACAACCAAGTCACCAAAGAAACCAGAAATTTCTACGATAGTGTTGGCTGCTTGAAACATAAGGCTAGATTTCTGTAAGAACTTCCTTGACTCAAGTAATGATAGCTGATGTGTCAAAATTATGCTCCATCTCCATAGGTAATATATAGCTAATGATATACCAACACAGAGAAACAAAGTCCAATTAATTTTTCATATCTTTATAGAATTTTGAATTTCTTTCTCATAACCTGTTTTCTGATAATGATAGATGATAGATAGATAGATAGACAGACAGACAGACAGAAAAAAAGGAAAGAAATAGTCTTATTTGCAACTGAGCTATGTACATATTACCCTTGCTGTATCTTTATTTCCTTATTAACCGGACTAGTTTTCCTCCACCAGTAAAACACCTGAGTGAACAGGCGTCCTGTATTCTATACACAGGAGGTTTTGAGAGGAGAGTTTCTGTGAACTTAGGAAGCTACTGTGAACATGAAATTTTTTGGAGAGTCACCAGCTGTGTAGCTGGCAATGAGAATCTTGTCAGTGATGTATAGACTGCTGACAGTCCCTGGAAAACTGTAATGGCCCCAGTATTATGTGTTTCACAGATGTAGAAATGTCTTAGTAAACTGCTGAATGACTTTTATACATATATCAGGAAATCGAGGGTTTTAAAGAAAATACTAATTATACGCTAAAAACATATGAATGAGGTGGCTGAGTAATAGTGATATATTGAAGAATTTAATGAAGAGATAAAAGAAATCAATCATGAATTCAAAGTAAAATATGGAAGTGAAAGCCTTTTGGCAGTTTATAAGACAATACCGTCTCCAGTAGCTAATGAATAGGAGAAGCTACAGGTCAGATATAAGATGCTATTATAAAGATAGCTACAGGAAATCATACATTTTCCTTTCCAAAGCTTAACTGGGGAAGAGAGGACCATGAGAGTTGCTATGAATATATCTGACTCCAATCCTTGAAAAATCTACAGATGGGATTCAAATCACATATTTGTTAGAAGATGATGAATATATTTCTCACTTTTAACACATGCCTATCTCATAATATAAAGCTATTATTGATTATCACAACAATAAAACATGTCAAATCATCACTCATTCCAGAGAGGAATGAGATTCTAGAATTAGAATATACAGAAGTGAAATGTCATCTATCAGAAAATAGATGCGCACTTAAAGAAATGAAATTTCCTCTCATTAAGGGTTCAGGAAGAAGAATTTAGTACCAAAAATGTGCAGGCTCTGTTAACTACTTTTCCATTGCTGTGACAAAATATTATGATCGAAGAAACATGTAATAAATAAATTGTGTTTTCATTTTCAGAAGTTGAGAGTTTAACATAGTAAAGAGAAGACTTGGTTGTGTGAACAGCTGAGAGATCACATCTTGATCAGGAGTTATGACATACAGAGGAAGGATACTGACAAAAGAGAACACTTTGAAAGTGTCTTCCCAATAAACACTACTTTCAACAAGGCCAAACCTTCTAATCCTTCCCCAACAGGTCTACAAACTTGGAGCAAAGTATTGAACAAATGACCCTGTGAGGGTGGGATAGGGAGGGCAGTTCTCATTTAAACCAGCAGAGGAATATTATTCTACAGTTCAACATTTATCACAGAGTCAAAAACCTTAAGAGAAACAAACCAAAAACCAAAAACACGAAACAACAACAACAACAACAAAAAAGGAGCAAATTTGTTCATGCTAGGCTGTGAACGAACAAAAGTGTGAAGTGACCGGAAGGTGATCTCTTACATTCAGCGAGGTAGAAATGGTAGAATTGTGGGACAGTAACAATACATGAATGGGTATGAACACTAGACTCATGTACTATAGAAGACAGAATATTACAACAAATTCTCTTGAAAAGAATGCTCTTGGTTGGAATGTCTCCCGGTACAATGAGTTGGTGCCATGCAGAAGACAGAAATGATTTTATAGGTTAAGCTATTACTGGGCTAAACTTACTGACAGTAGTGAGAAACAATATAAAATACATTGAATTTATAAAAAAAAAACAGATGTTTATATTTAACCATAAACAGCATCAATACAAAACAGATTAAATGAGGATAAAATTTGAAGGCAAGCTATCACCTTGACTAGATTAATGTCGACACATATTCAACAGGACACAGTATAAGGTGCACACAACCAACATGTAAGTCAAGAGTAACATGACAAAAACAAACTTTGAATTAAAAATTAAGAATGAAGTATAAAGAATGTAAAAGTAAGTTCACCCAACTAAAACAGTATTTTTTTTCCTCAGATATGTGTTAATTTTTTGTTGGAGAACTAAACAAAGGCTGGGGAGATTGCTAAGAGAGCAAAGTTTAATACCAGGCCACCATATAAAAGCTGATGTGGTAGCATGTGCTGTTCTCCAGGCACCAGTGAGAGAGAAAGAAGAATGAATAATATGCTTGAACTCTGCATGTAAACCAGGGAAGTTGGCTCAGCAAGTTTTGTTAATTAATTTGGTTTAGTTTGAGGCAGTTTCACACAAAAAGAATTTGGAAAGTGATTGGGGATGTTGACGTGTCACTGGTGTGAGTGCACATGCACGATATACACATACCACACTAAGAAGTTATAGTTCTAGGAATCAAGACAGAGAAATACCAATGCAAGTGCTTAGATTTCAAGGGCCCATGACATTATGTGTCCCTCAACCTGTTATCTGAGTATGTAATTGAAGATAAGTGGTAAATCCGTGGTAGTATGTTGTTATTGTTTTTCTTTCATGGAATAACAACCATCACAGAAGTAGAGGTAATATAAGAAGGCTCAAACTCTTAAACCAATTCCAGGCAAGAATACATCTAAAGATGCAAAAATATACAGTTCACTTGTAGAATAAAAATGGATCTATAGACCCTTCAGACCTTCTTTTAATTCAGTTAAACAATTTTGATTCTATCCAAACAGATGGCACCTACCCAGCACAAGTAAACTCTACCAAGCTTAAGTCTAGAGTTCACTCTAATTGAGGGTGCTATGTCAGATATGGAGTCTTTGTTACAACAAATAGAATATGTCAAGTGTTTGGTACATGATCATTGACCTGATACATTCTTTTCTCCACTTTTCAACAAGAATAATCTGAAGAGTACAAACATTTCACATAGAAAATACCAATCCCATTTAGAGTCTTGTCCTAGATTTTGTAAGTCTTGTCCTTGTCATAATATTGTTTAAATCAATATAGACTCTCTGAGTGTATTACCGAATTTGTACATCTCCATTCTGTTGGTAACAAGTAGGTAGGATCTGTTGAACAAAAAGCATTAAATAAATCAAAAGCCTTAAAGCCTTAATAAATTGTGTATTCCAAATAAAGAGAGCTACTCAATGAAGATTTAGGGCTCTATTATTCCAGTGAATAATTAAAAAACTTAGACTGCCTTAGAATACTGAAACTACATCTTTAAGGCAAAAATATACTTGCATTACAATTTCAGAAAACAAATAAAAACAAACTAAAGTTCCTACAATGCTTCATAAGGGATTGTAGGAAATGTGCTCTTTCAAATCTGTGAGCTTGGACATATCTCAGTCACTATTCTCCAGTCATACATCTCTCCACTACTCTCTGTCAGTTATATGAATCTTAAAAGCTCCATTCCCACATGACTTTCACACTAGTTCTCTTGCTTTCTTTTAATATACTTCTAAGAAACAAATAATAATGTCAAGTTTGTATTAACACACGTCATTCCCCATGCTCTCACACTAAATGGCTTCAGTGTATGTTTTTATTTATAAATTATTTAAAATACTGTACTATGCATTTACCATTATGCATAAAATTTATCATTTTAAGTGTTTTGAATTGATATATTTGTTTTCTGCCCCTGATAAAATGTATCATACCCATTTTTTCATTGTTAGTATTTTCCCAGAGCCTTGAATAATTACAGGCATATGTCAAATGGTGAATGATTTCATAAAAAAATATTTTCCCTAGTGTGTGTGTGTGTACTTGTATAGGGCAAAATAGAGTGGTGTGTCACTTGAAGCTGGAATGATTGGATTGTGTGCAGTGACCTACATATATTCTGATATAGAAATTCCTTTCTCAGGACAGAGCATCGAGTGCTCATTTCTGTTGATCTTTCTTTCTAGTCCTTCACCATTTTTATGGAACAAATCAAAAGAATAAACATAAAGTATGTAATCTTAAATGAAAATATTTTCCTTGGGAACGTTTTGAAGGCAGAGTTAATTTTTTATGTCTAAGTGTCTTGGTTATACCCAAGCATATTTTATTAACCACAGAAACACAAGAAATCCAGAAGTGAGAGAAGAGAAATTGACGTACTTGCAAGACTATATGCTAAATTAGTTAGTTCTTTGAAAACCCACTAAATATAACAGAGTATCATCTCTGTAACACAACATAAATATTATACATAACAAGGACCTGACATTCATAAAGGAAATACCATGGAAATAGATTCCATGTGTGTACTCAATGTTTGAAGAAGGTGGTACATGTTTTCATTGCTCTACTTTGGAACAATTCAAAACAGATTAACAGAAGAGAACATCCACGATTAATTGCCCATTTACTTAGAAATTATTCATATAATTTAGGTCCTTTGGCCACGACTCTAATTAAAAGAATGCAAAATGTCACACAGTGAAGTCTCAATTATCAGTGTATAATTTTCCAGTCCTTGCATTGTGTGACATATGTTTTAAATCATAAAGTAAGTGTGTTGTGCGAAGAAGAGTATTTCTGAGTGTCAGATTTTGTTTCCGTTCCTAACCTCTGTCTGTCTTTCCAGGTGTTCCCACGTGTGTACACTTACCACCTGCAGATTTTGAAATTGGCAAGTCTAAAACTAATTCAGACTCTGCAGAGTATAGAGGAGAAGTTCTTCATGACAATATCCTAACAAAGCCATAAGTGAGGCTTCCAATGGTGGCTGGGATGTGATCTCATCATTTGGCCAGGAGCAGAACTCGGTACCAAGGAAGGACATAAAGTATCAGCTTGAAATGCTAAATCCTCCAGACTATGAAGTAGAATGGCTAAACTCTCCAGACTCCTTAGAGTATAGCACCATTGCCTTCAATATTCTATTTCCTGAGGATTGATGAGAGAGGGGTGCATTTTTATTTACCATAAAGTTCAGTTCTAAACGGAACAAAACCAAATAACAAACAAAAAATGCATCTGAGGCCATCACCAAATGACATTCTTAAAGCTAAAGAGCTACCTTCTCAGAAACTAGAGACAGCACTATTCTTAAGTCACAAAGCTTCTTTTGTTTAATTCATTCATGAAACTATTTTTTCTCTATTTGACAGCCTGAGTTTTTGAAAAGTTCTGCAGGTTTCCTGAACTTAAAGATGCAGAGCTGCTTACGGTGGTGGGGAAGTCTCTGGAATTTTTATTCTAAACAATATCAAGTGAAGGATATTTTATGGTGTAAAAGTCAAAGTAATTGGAAGTAGTATAGGAGCTGTGTTGGGATCCTCATGATCAGAATTAGTAAAACGTAGTCACCCATGTCTCCATTCCTCAGGGCAGCTGCCATGATCTTCTACACTCTACATTGGACAAAGGAGAAACGATCCTTTCAAATGGTGATGAACTCAACTCATGGAAGCTTTCAGCTTTGTCTGTTAAGACTTCCTTCCATTAAAATTCCCTCACTGCTGTAATTAGATATTTAAAAGCAAAATAATTACTAAATAAATAAATAAATAAATCATTAAATAGTTAATGTTCTGTTGTCTCTCTTTTTTTAGGTCCCCTTGTGGAATCCATAAAACTACTGTCTTAAATTATATCTTTGAGGTTTTAATATATTCTTTTGATTTCCCCTCTGTGTAACCTAATTCAAATCACTGGCCCTCTACAGCTAAACAGAACAGCCCTTTCCTATTGGTCACTGCTATGGTTACTTATTACTTCTTCACATGGAAGCCACCTATGCTAAATAATCAATCAACTGTTAAAAATTACATCAGCCTATTTTAATTTCATGAGGTATGATCACCATCTAATACCTGTTTTGATTTATTCTCATATTTGTTTAATATTGTTTGTCTTGGGCCTTGACATAAGTGAAATTTCAGGGTCCATGATGTAGTGTTCTCATTCTTTCAAACCATCTAGAATAGGGTTAGAAATTAGAAGACCTTCTATAAGTGTACATGACAACTCATGACAATAAAGCACATCAGATTATAAAACAGCACAACACAGTTTGCATGATCGTTACTTCTTATTATCATACTCTGTAACTGCCTTTTTTTCACATTTTGACCATGTTCAGTACTGTACACAATATGAGTTTTGCATTGTTGGTATGATGTTTTGTTGATTAACATTTAATAGTTGACTGCTCACAAAGACAGCTAATACTAATACTGTGTCGATTTTTTAATAAAAAATACTTTAAAAAAAAACCAGTTTTTCCGATGACTACCTAATCTGTTTTCCAGTTCATTTTCTAGAGAGAAAAAATACACGGAGTACAGATAAAAGGTGTCATTGATGTTTCCTCTATTTTACACTTCAAGTATATTTTACCTATCTGGGTACAAAATTGATAAACTTGACTATTGTGTCTGATAACCTCAGAGGAATTAACTGCCAATTTTATAATTTAATTAATGACATATATGCAGAAAATGTCCAGATTCGCTGGAAAAAGTTTATGACTAAAGCTAATTGGTCAAAATTTAAAATATAATATACTACTGTAAAGATATTGCCTTATTTATCAGAGTACACTGCCCTCATGAATTAAACCACATGACTAATGTTGACTAGCTACATAGGGAACACAATTTTCAGTAATCCTCCTTTATGCATTACATATATAAAGTAATCCTCATCAAGTAGTCCTCCTTTATGCATTACATACATATTTCTTCTTTCAATGGATTTGTTTCATGTATATTATATATATGTGCATAAACAAAATATCAAGCACTATTGAAAACATCCAAATTATTTTATTTGTATGAATTTCTAAGTGAAAGAAAGTTCTATATTTTATATATTGCCACATTAATATTTATGTGATATCAATGAATTAGGTTTTGGTACTACAATGAGTTAATTTGTCTTCTCTTTTAATTCAATTATGCTATTGTGTTTACTGGTTATTTTTTAGCTTTGTTGTATATGTGGCAAAGTGATGGATTTCATATAGACAATTTTGAGGAAATCATGTAGTTTGACTATATTCACTCCCTCATTTCCCATTTCTCAATCTCCCCTCTTTTCTTCTATTAGTGTTCCCTCTTTTATTCATTCCCTTCTGATCTGATGTCATATATATGTATTCTATGTTTTTTTATTTATATAAGGAATGACATGTCCCCTCCAAAATGAGAAAAAACATGCAGGGTCTGTTTTTTCTTTATTTCACTTATTTTGTTTAATACAGTTCTCTCAATATTTGTCAGGATATCAACATTGGAATGTGTCCCATATTTAAGTCATATAATAACATAGTCTATAATTTATATGGGGATTTTTTTCCTCTGGATATGTACAATAACCTTTGATATAAGCTTTCACTGCATTTTTGTGGGAGAGAATTTTTAATCAGAGCTATTCTGTAAGCTCTCACAGAAGCAAAAACCACTTGTCACTATGTGCTCCCCATTCTGTGTGTAGTTAGATAAAACTGTGCTGATATCTGAAACATAGTGAAAATATACTTTGTTCTTAATATACATTCAGTAACATATACAGTACACTGATGACCGTTTCATTGCTCTCAATAATTGTAACACATGGGACAAAGATGAGACTTCTAAGGTAACTCAATCCTGTCCATGTTTTTTTGCTATTATTGTAATCCTGACCTAGTGCATTAAATAAAAAGTTGTAATGCATTCCATAGAAGACACTCCAGATTGTTCCAGAGATCTATATGCAAAATAAAACCTACTGACTTTTGGACTCTTTCAGACAAGACGCTTGGCCAGCCTATCTTAGTCATTAACATCACAGAGTTTAGAAGAGATGGGATCTTTATATTCAACTTTATTGTAAAATTTTATCATTTTTATTCTAAACTCATCCATGGCATTAAAATAAAGCTATTATGATTTCATTTGCATATTATTTTATTTGATTCAAGTAACAGGTCTGGCAAACAAATTAATGACTGATTTGAATTTCCCCATTCTAAAACTCTTTCCATAAATTCTGTAAGGCATGTTTAGATTGAAGATTTGATTTTTAGTCTGATAGATGATGTATTGTACCACGAATTTACTTCTGATATTTTTTTGGAAATGGATATGATACACATTGAGGTATATAAGTAATAGAGAATATAATTCTTTGATTGATGGATATGACATCCTTCTACACACAATGTCCATATCAGAGAGATGAGAACATCAGTCGACACTGTTTTAGAAGGTAAAGAATTGGTTTATAAGAAAACTGTCCGTTTATGACAATTTTTTTCCCAAAGATTTTACTTAAAAAGACCATCACATTGAGGAGGTGCTTAACATAAGATCTTTAAAGGGATAAAACAATTATTTCTATGAAAAATAATTAAGGGATCAACTTGTTCCTTTTTGTTTTTCATTATTTTCCACTTGCTTCTGCTTCTTTAAAAGTTATTTAAAATAGTAGTAAAAATTAAATAACTACATCAATACCATAAGACATACATACATAATCATATCCTGAAAAACTAATGCAGGGTATAAATTATAAGGGATAAGGGATATTGCTTTGAACAACCTCTTCATTTAGTCAATGATTTGAGTAAATATCTTTTCAAATTTTTCAATAGAACTGAAACTTTATAGACAATAGATTTCATGAATAAATGACAAGTAGTAGGTCAGCAGGTAGATATGTTGACATATAATAAGCATCTTTACCAATTGTAATCAAACTCTTCTTCCTTATTTTAAAATTTCCATTATTTAGGTACAAAATCGAAACAAAAATGAATGTAGTTACAGTAGCTAACCTATGAATAATGCATAATATAATTTAACTTTCCCTTTGTAGAAGATTGTTAGTGAACACATCAATGTAATCACCCAACCAAGAGCCAGGTCATATTATTTTAATGATATACATTCAAGATTTATTTTCAACATGTCCAGTTTTACACAAGGTGGCTGGATAATTCAACAGCCCACCTGCAGAAGGTCCTTGACCACATAAAACCTGCAGCCATGCCTTATTTGTCATTCACTTTAGAAGCAATTTAAGCATTGATTGTTAATGTTTAAAGCCAGCTTGAATTCCAGATACACAGATGCCTAATTTTTATGCTGTACTTTTATAAGGCTGTGGTCCATTTTATAAGCTCCTGTGAACAAATTCTCAGTTTCATTTTGGAGAAATACACAGATAAAATTTGAGGGTCCAGGTGTGTATGTTTTAAAAAGTACTTTACTGCTTTGAATTCAGCTTCTGGTAAAGCTCATATTTTACTATTATTTTATAGATAAGTATATGATAGACAACTCAAGTGGCTTTAATATCTAAATCAGTATATTTGCCTAGGAAAATTAGCATGTTTACCAGAGATTAATTTGACTTTTAATTTCAAATTACACACTATAAATTTATTACTATTAAAATATAGTAAAAATTTGAAGAATATCATATTTGAAATTAGAAAAACAATAAAAGGCTAAACCTGAAACATATTTCTACAAGTAGTTAAGCAAATTCAACAAAACTCAAAAGGTTTCCTTCCATTAAAATTGTCTACTTTGATAGCTGTCTCCTGAGAGACACAGCCAGATCATGTCAAATACAGAGATGAATGCTAGCAGCAAACCATTGAACTGAGAACTGGACCCCCTGCTGGAGGAACTAGAGAAAGGATTGAAAGAGCTGAAGGGACTTGCAACCCCATAAGAGCAACAATGACAACCAACCAGAGCTCCCAGGGACTAAACCACTACCCAAAGATTATACATGGACAGCACCATGGCTCCAGCTGCATATATAGCAGAGGATGGCCTTTTGGGGCACCAAGCAAAGAAGAAGCCCTTGGTCCTGCCGAGGTTGGACCCCCAGTGTAAAGAAATGTGGGGGGTTAAAGGGGAGATGGATGGGGAGGGAAACACCCTTAACCAGGAAAGGGAATAGCATTTGAAATGTAAATAAGAAAAAACACAATAAAAATTTGTAAAAACAAAATTGCATTTTTGGCTTAACATTTCACAATAAATCAGACCACACTGGAAATAATTCACCCATGGGAATTTCTTACATATCCCATTCTAGGTTGTAAAATCATAAATAAGATTATATGGTCTGATTATTTTGGATATTTATAAAATTAATTTATCTTTAAGTATATTTGTGATATATTTACATAATTTCATATATAATAAAGAATAGTATTCTGTGGCAACAAAAGAAGGAGACATGCCATAGCAGGTAAATAAGTGGGTTTGAAAATATCTCAGTAAAAACAGTGAAAAACACTCAGAACGAAAAGCAATGTATAGTTTTTCTCATCTGTGGCTCCTAGTTTCAAATTTTTAGATGTGAGCACATGACCTGGAGTAATTGCAGGAAGCTAGAAATTCTAAAGGAACCATTGTTGAGGGTAGGAGGGTAGGCATGGGGAGCAGAGAAGACCAATAGAGATTAGATGAACACTGTACTAATGATATTAATGAAAAGAGAGATGGACTATAATTAAACAGATTGGAGAAGATAAACACTGCAGAAGTGATGAAATTAAAAAGAACAGTAAGAATGTCTGAAAAAAATTATAAAATTCATATTAATCTAAACAAGCCAATAGCACATTAAGTCGGATTATAAATATATATATACACTTTAAGTGAAATTTTCTTATTTCAGCTGACCATTCTCCTTCCAGGAATCAGACATCTTATGAAATTACAATATCCATGAGAACTTTTTAGCATTTTCCCGTGAGCACAATAAAGCCTTTGATTGCTCAAAACATATTGACTGGGGTTGTGGCTTAGTGACAAAACTCAACGCTCTTTTTTTAATGTCTTAAAATTGATTTATTTATTCACTTTAAATTCCAATATCAAGCCCCTCTCCTCCCAGAACCTCTTCACTCAGATATTACCCCTATTCCCTGTTCCCTTATTCCCTAAGAATGGAGACCTCCATTCTAGGAATCATCTGAGTATCAAGTTCCTACTTCCCAGTACATCAGCCACTGCAGGACTAGGCACGTCCTCTCCCACTGAGGCCAGACAAAGTGGCCCAACATGCATGCTACAGATTTTTGGACAGCCCCTGCTCCAGTTGTTGGGCAACTCACATGAAGAGAAACCACACATCTACTACATATGTGAAGGGAGCTTAGGTCCAGCCCATGATCAATCTTTGGTTGGTGGGTCAGTCTCTGGGAGACCGCAAATGTTCAAGTTAGTTGACCATTTTTAGTTTTCCTGTACAGTCCTTCTCTTTCCCCAACTCTTCCATAAGACTCCCACACTACACCTAATGTTTGACTATGGTTCTCTGCATCTGTTTCTTTTGGCTGCTGGGTGAAGCCTCTCAGAGAACAGTTATGCTAGGCTCCTCTCTGCAGACATAACAGAATACTGTTAACATTGTTTGAGATTTGTTCTTGCCCATAGGATGGGTCCAATCATTGGTTGGTCATTCCCTCCATCCCTGCTCTATCTTTGACCATGCACATCTTGTAGGTGAGACACAATTTTCCAGGTTTTACAGGTGGTTTGCTGTGCTTATTCCTCCACTAGGAACCCTGCTTGGCTAGAGGAAGTTCAGTTCCCAATTTCTAAATGCTCTAACATGTATTTGTACATTACGGTGTATTTAGCATCAAAAGTGAAGGCATGTGCTATAAACTTGGAAACATTATGAGAGCAATACTTAGAATAAAGTGGGTATGTGTTATATTGCCATCATTAGTCATTTCTGATGTCAATCATATGGGAGTTTCTTATAGCACTACCAGACATATCTATTCTTTGCTTGCCGCGAACTCTGGTGTTTCTCTTCATTTTAAGGCAATTTAAAAGTAATCATACTATTGACATTGTATAGAAGTTCTATAATTAGTGTTTTCATTTCTAAATTATTCTCTGCCTGTAAAACTATATTCTTGACTTATAATTTTTAATTATCTGCAATTCATAAAACTTGCCTGGCATATAAGCCATGGGATTTAAAGTATGTCTTCTATAATTTTCCTAATAGCTCAAGCAAAAACTTGTATGTGGTTTATTCATTCATGAAGATATAGATTCCCCTGAAATATATATATATATATATATTATATATATATTTCAAATTTCATAAAAAGTTAGAAATGCTTTTTCAAGCACCAAGAATGAGACTTAAATTTTAAAATCATTTAAAATCGTGTACTTTAGAATATAACATCTAAATAATTGAGTTAGAATATTATGTTATATTTATGGCCTATTGTACTTTCCCTATAAAGATAATGTGTTGTGTGTATAGTATTTGGCAACAGAGTTTCCAAGTGGGTTAAAGTGAAAATAAATACCCCAATTCGCAGTTTAGAATGCTGTTGATTATTTATTTCCAAAGTCATATTTATTATAAAGATATTTTAATTTTCAGCGATTATTTCTATTTAGCAACTTAATATCTCTCAGATTCTTTGAAAGAGAAGTTCAAAAGATGTTCTGTAATGATTAAAAACGTTTTCTTAGATAACTGCAACACTCCATTGATGGGTTTGTTGTTCCACTCTAGAAGTAGAGACAGGAGCATCACGGGCTGAAGAATATCTTCTGCTTTGTGCCTACATTGAGGTCACTCTTGGTTACATGGATTCCCACTGAGACCAGCCTTTGCTACATGAAATCTGATTCAAAACAAACAACAAACACATTATAATCAATTCTTAATGATGCTTTTTAAACATCTCTTTTTGTTGCTTTTCTCCTTTTCAAATAAACCAGAATGACTAATAAGGCCATAACACAAAGGCAGCTAAGCAAAGATATGGCAGGCAAGTCAAGGATTCCTCAAATATACTTTAACCTCAAAGCTAATTCAAACAGAAAATAGTAGAGGACAAAATGTATTCTTTCTTCCTGCACACCTCTAATTGCCTTTCAGAATCCACTTAAATGCAAAGGCCAAGCATTCTAAAGCTTCACTATGTATCACTCTTTGTATTTGAGTTTGTCTTACTTCATTTATGATACAATGAAACTAGAAAGGAGAATAAATGCCATTTGTAAGAAGGGTATATATACTACAGCCACAAGAAGTTTAGCCAAATCCTTTTATATTCCTATGAAAAACTAGTACTTAACAAAAGCACCATGTTGCCATTCATTCTTGGATTAGGTTCACTTGTCCTTTATTTCAATTTGGAACTTTTTAATGCCTCTAAACTGTATTCAGCATATAAAAAAGTTTGTAAGCTTTTTCTTGATTTCTGAATATTCTAAAAATATCCAGTTGAAGAACGAATGTTGAGCCAGAATAAGAAAGATGAACGCAATGACACAGAAGAGAAGGTTCATAGAGCAAGTGGTATCTTTTGGTCACTTTGTGCTTAAGAATATTGCCAGAAGTAGTTAATAAAGAAAAGGTAAGTTGGCCAATAATATCAGACATTTATTTGTTGGTAAATCAAATTAGATGTTTACATTATAGAATATGTAATAACTAACTAAAAAATGACTAAAGTTTAAAACTCCAAACCAAAGCCTATAAAATTGACAAAGGAAATCCAGGAAAGATTTTTTACATTGATCTGTAAAGTTACAGTTTGATTATGCACCCGAAATCACAAATTAGAAGTAGCTAACTAATTCTTGAAAATAATGGGAAAATTACTCAGAAAAGTAGAAAAAATTCAAAATCTTGAGGTGATATCTGAAACTTCAAGTACATAGGAACAGTATCCACAGTGCTCTAACTGAGGCATTACTATGTGATAAGGCATATTTATGGCAATTTTAAAACATAATAATATAACAATAGAACATTTGGTTGTTAACACAAAATCCATACAATCTTCCTTAAATTGTTTTGAGCATATTTGATCACTAATTTACTCCTAACTTTTGTAGATTAATTTACTCATAATGTTTATAGAAAGATTTACTACAGAGACAAAAATTTTAACACTTGTATTAAATTACTTAAATATAACTATATTTATACTCCTGCAGCTAGCTTATCAAGCAGCTATATAATATGTTTAAAGACTTAATTAAATAAGTCTATATAATTTTAACCACTTTCTCTGGTTCAAATTAATAAAAAAAAAAACCTTGTTGCACAATTTTGAAAGATGCCTTAAAATTCATTAAAACATAGGCTCTGGTTTCATTATGTAATGCTGTTAAACTTTTAAGACTGTATTGCCATACAGGTAGCCAAATTCATTTATAACCTATGAAATTAAAAATCCAAATAAATTATACCCCAACAATGAGTCAACTAATAGTTTTCTTCCAAACAAAGTATTACACAGTAAATCTTGGCTTTTAGATTTCTGAAAATACAGCAAATGGTCTTTGCGGCCCCGGCTGGTTCTTGAATACATAGGAATTTGCTCAAAAAAAAAAGGAGGGATAAATGTATGCTTAACATTCAGAAGAATACATCAGGCACAATGCTAGGTAAAATATACTTACCTCCTTTTATATCTATATGAATCTTTAACATAACAAAATTATTATAATAATATATGCATGATTAGATTAGGCACAAGTCATCAAAGAACAGGATATTAAGAAAAAAAACACCTAAATTCCACATAAAATTATTGTCTCCTAGGATTCTTCCATTAAAAATTTGTTCTTGTCAATGAATATATGAGTCAGACAATAATAGCTTTCACACAGCATTTTGACCAAATTGAACAAAATAATCTGTACTTAAAAATTTCTGAGGACTAATTTTAAGTGGGTCTTGGCATCAAAATAGGTTATCTACGAAAGTCAGTGCATAAACTTGACTATATTATCTTGGCCAAACATTCTCCTCTCTAAAGACAAATAAAATCTGAATATGCCACTTTCTTGTTAGACATGCATTATTCATTTTTGTATACTTGACATTATTTAAAAGCTATGAGAATATTGATAAAAATCAACTAGCATTTATTTAGCTTCTTCTGGAATCTATGACAAGCTATTTTGCCAAATCCCGAAAGGAACTTGTACATTTCGCCAGTGCACAATGCATTAATGTATGCAATATTACTTGTATTTTTAAATGTAAGTAAAATTATTGATGTGAATATAGGATAAATAACTAAAGTCTAAACAATAGGTTAAATATTTTTTATTTTTTATTAGATATTTTATTTATTTACATTTCAAATGTTATCCCCTTTCTGGGTTTCCCCTCTGAAATCCCCTATCCCATCCTCCCTCCCCTTGCTTCTATGAGGGCGTTCCCCCACTCCCACACCCACTCCCAACTCCCTGCAATGAAATTTCCTTATACTGGGATATCAAGACTTCCCACAACCAAGGTCCTCTTGTCTCATTGATGTCCAAAAAGGCTTCATATTTGGCTAGGGCCATGGGTCACCCTGCATGTGTACCCCTTTCTTTGGTTGGTGGTTTAGTGCTGTGAACTCTGAGGGGGTCTGGTTGGTTGATATTGTTGTTCTCCCTGTGGGGTTGCTAACCCCTTGAACTCCTTTAGTCCTTCCCCTAACTCCTCCATTGGGGTCCCCATACTCAGTCTGATGATTGGCTACAAGTATCTGCATAAGTATTAGTCAGGCTCTGGCAGAGCTTCTCAGGAGACAGCTATATCAGGCTCCTGTCAGCAAGCACTTTTTTTAAATTGGTTATTTTTTATTTACATTTCAAATGTTATTCCCTTTTCCAGTTAGTGGTCCATAAGTCCCCTATCATATATCCCCTCTTTTTCCCCCTCCCCAATCGCCCCCTTCCTGCCTCCCTGCCTTGACATTCCCCTATACTGGGGGGTCCAGCCTTGGCAGGACCAAGGGCTTCTCCCTTCTTGTCATCAGCAATAATGTCTGGGTTTGGTGTCTGTATATGAGATAGAACAACAGGTCTCTGGATGACCTTTTCCTCCATGTCTGCTGCACATTGTGTCTCCATATTTCCTCCCTTGAGTATTTTGTTCCCCCTTCTAAGAAGGACTGAAGCATCTACACTTTGGTCTTCCTTCTTCTTGAGCTTCATGTGATCTGTGATTTGTTATCTTGGATATCCTGAGCTTTGAGGCTTAATATCCACTTTTCAGTGAGTGCATATCATGTGTGTTCTTTTATGACTGGAATAACTCACTCAGGATGATATTTTCTAATTCGACTCATTTGCCTAAGAGCCTAAGTATTTCATGACATCATTTTTAATAGCTATGTTGTACTCATTGTGTAAATGTAACACATTTTCTGTATCCCTTCCTCTGTTGAGGAACATCTGGGTTCTCTCCAGCTTCTGGCTACTATAAATAATGTTGCTGTGAACATAGTGGAGCATGTGTACTTGTTATATGTTAGAACATCTTTTGGGTATATGTCCAGGAGCATTTATTTTCCTTTATGTATTTTTCAAGTAGTCTAAAAATAAAATTGAATGTGTTATTCTTATTTAATAGAGAAACAAGTTTAAGCTCAATTAGGTTATGTAAATTTTCCAAAGTCATTTTGATAGAAAAATGAAACCATGATCCTTACTCTTATTTTCTTTAAGCAAGGAACATAACCAGTGAATCCATATGCCTTGAAGGATCTTACATTCCATGGCTAGTAATGAGGATTTTAGTTATATGAACCCAAATTATCATTGAGAATTCCCTCCTGTTATGTGAGTCTTGAGATGCTACTTGACTTAGATTCATGATAAGTGGAAACAGATTATAAATCATTGTTCATGATAAGTGAGAACAATTCTTTCCACAAATAGGTTAATATGGAACATAAGTGATATATTTACTTTACTTAAAACATTTAGGAAATGATCTCTTGGAAACATTAATTATAATGTGTCTAGAAGAAAAGAAGCAATTAAAGATTTTGCCATCATTATAAAGCATAAAATCAAATTTATTCTCTCAGACATTGATACAATTCTATCAGGCGTTGCTACATTCTATGTCTAAGTGCACTGTCCACACAGCTAAGCAACTGGTTAAAAGGGTGTTGGAGCGAAGAGGAAGAAAAATGTAAGGGATAATAAAACAAAACTGATCTACATTAAACATATAAACCCTATTGTTTCTTTATAAGTTGCACAGGACTAGTTCCTTTTCAAAGAGTAGTAACAAATCCTGGAAAAAAGCATCTTCAAAGAAGATGGTTTATTATGGCTCAGATCTCAAGGATATAGTCATCACGCAGAAACTAGACAACAGAGAATGATGCCATCATCTAGATTGCTTTCACAGGCAGGATGCTTATAAGGGGGAATTGCTGAAGTCCATCTTGCTTTGTTGTATTGAGGTCTGGAACTCCAACCTACCATCAAGATAGGTTTTCCAATATCAGCGAACCAAATCTAGACACAGACAAGCTTAGAAGATTGTCCTCTAGGTGAGTCCACATCCTGTCAGCTGACAACCAATTTTAAACATTGTGTTTACCAAAAAATGTATCTCCACTGAATGTATCATTATTTTAGAAATTTTTAAAAATGGAGTTTTAAATTTGTACAGGTATCTTTGAACAGCCACCACTTTATTAATGCATATAAGTTCAAATTTTAAATGCTCTGTACAATGTGAATGATCTGATTATAGATACCAACATTGAAAGAAAAATATCAAGAATCACTTATTCCTATGTCCCATAGTGTACAATATTGCACACTGTTTTTCAGTAATCATTGTTAAACCTAGAAAATGTGAACTGACACAAAGTGTGTGTTTTTGAAGAAGACTTATTTTAAATAACTGAAAATTTAAGAGCATTTCATTTTTACTAAGGAAGTAGAAAATTTCTTCAGAAAATGTACCACTGTACCCTATGGAAAAGTCATCAAAGTTTCAATGATATTATTTTGTTAAAATTCATTTTAACAATTAATTGATTCAAATTGCCGGGTTTTTTTCTTATTTTCTACTTAATGATACATTAACAATGATTTTTTTAACAGTTGGAACAACGATTTTGATCACTGTAAATTTTAGTTAAATATATTAGTCTTAATTCTGCTAGAGCAAGTATTATTGCCAAATCATAAGTAGTACAGATGTATTCCTAAAATTTGGTTCATTATTTGTAGATTACGTTATTCATTTGTTTGGAGAGTAAAATATATGATGGCATGGAATGCTAATCAAAGTTAAAGGGGGTGAAGAGACTGGAATATGACAATTCTACCATGATAATACTTCTATATTAAGATTTATATATAACCGTGTCATGAACATATTTACTATGAATATACATATTTTCATATGTTTATCAGTAGTAAGTTGATACTTATAAGGTCGGTCTGAGATACCATGAGATAATTTCTCTCTAAAGTATAGCTCATTTTCTTCCCACTTTTGCTTGGAACATTCCTTCAACCTCACATGTACTCTATTGATTCACTTCATTGTTTCTTCTTCCTTCATTATCAACCTAAACTCCGTATTCAGGAAATTTGCTGAAGACATAATATTTATAACAAATGAATATTCCTCTTAAACTTCTGAGTAGTCAATACTTTTTACTCTCAAGGACATAAAACCTGGTTTACTGAAATACAGCATATAATTTCCATGGTGCAACATTGATTTGAATATTTCACTTTTAATGCATATAGTACAGAAGAAACACATGATGAGTTGAGAGACCTTACATGATATCAGAAAAAAAAGCCTCCATCTTAAAGCAGGTCCCATTTTAAACTAAGGAATAAGCCAGAGCCAGACTGACTCCATGACAGGCTGCATACATTGGGAAACTAAGCCTAAGCTTCTTTTTCCCAGAAATGAGAACCTGGATCCACGAACCCCTAGTCCGTCAACCACAGTCATGTGCAACCAATCCAAGAAAACATAGCTTAAATGAATAGACAATCAGCCCTTAGGAAGAAAGTATCTAGTACCTAATGTTTTAGATGCTATAATAAATTCTAAAGCTAACTGAACTCAATGCTAGCTAATGATTATGTGACATGCTTTTGGTTTTACATGGCAACCAATCATGTAATGACCAAGTTGGAAAGCGCCTAAACATGTTGCAACTGAATAAGGGGACTTTGGTGCTACCTTGCTGCATCAGAGGAGACTGAGGGTCAGAGTTTCAGTATGAATAAAGAATCATTGCTTTTGCAATGATTGAACACCTGGTGGTCTTTGAGACCTCGGATTTTGGCATTGCAAAGTAAAGACATTGTAAGCACTCGAAGCTCAAATAGAAAGAAATTCTTTAAAAAAATAAAGCTTTGAAATTAATGTTAAAGAATAAAATAATTATTTAAAATATGTTGTCATGAAAGCAACATTAATATTTTTAGCATTTAATACAAACTTTTTGAGGAGGTGATATATTTATAGCAAAGGATTTTTGAAGTTTTAATGTAAAACTTTTATATTTAGTTGGGTTGTGTGTGTGTGTGTGTGTGTGTGTGTGTGTGTATGTGTTCATCAGGCATGATGTGCCCACAGAAATCAAGAAGATTGTCAGGAAACACTTGGAGCTGAAGGTGAAAGTTTGACATGATGCACATTGATTCTGAAAGCCAAACTCTCTTTCTGTGTAAGAGAACAGGAATATGATATCTCTGATATGTCTCCAGGCCATGAGACCCCACTTTTAAGAAATGCAATACTTATTTAATGGCAAGATATAAATGCATAGTCATTTTTTCTTTCTTGTGTTTGGTGTGCAATCCCATCCTTCATAAGTAAAGAAGGGAGCTAGCCTGTATATTATTGCCTCATAATTGTTAAAATGAAATTTTTTAACCATTCAACCCCCACTTCACATTATTAAAAAATATCAAATTATCTGCATGATTCATTTTATTAATATGCTATTTGCTCACAAAATTATGACAGAGTTGAGTGTTCATAAGTTGCTATAGAATATTCAACATAAAACTACCATTTAAAAAAACTTGTTTTGACAGGTGACAGACAAATTGAAAAGTAAAGTGATCTTAATGTCATGAATTGGGTCCTTAATTGCATTTAAATCATTTTAGAATTATTTTGGTTGGGGAATTTATAATCAACTACTTTCCATCTACTTATTTTGTCACCTGCCATCTCTCAGACTCCTGAATTTGTTTCATTTTTTTCCTAATTCCATTCAATGACTTTAAGATTGATTTTACTCTCAAAAGTAGCAAGCATCCTTAACTGCTGAGCCATCTCTCTACCCCTGCCCCTAGTTTAGTAGGCATTTCTCATGGATAAACCAACAGGCCAAACCAGGGAAACAGGCAAACACAGTCATCACACACAGGAAAATCCAGGGGATAATTGGAAACCAATGAACCAAATAATTACCTAACAAAGAAAAATTCAGAAATCAGCACCTAGATCTAAACCCATTCTAAACCCATATGCCTAGATGCTACCATAAAAATCAATGTTAGCCAGCATAATATGTCTCCACTATAGCCCAGCTATCCTTCCACAGCAGACCCTCAATATGCCAACAGAGCTGAAGCACCGAAAAAAGCCCCTACAGCCAACTATGTAGAATGATATAGGTTCTTAAGTAGAAATGAATAAATCTTTAAACAAACCCAGTAAAACACCAATGAAACACTTGAGGAAATCCCTTAATGAAGAAATTCAAAATTTAAAAAAAAAAAACACTTTAAGGAAACAAATAATACTGTACACGACCTGAAAATGGAAAAAGAATCAAACAAGAAAACACAAACCGAAGAATTGCTGGAAATGAACAATTTATGAATTTGAACAAGTATTCTGAACAAAAGCTTCACCTACAGAATGTATGAGATGGAAAACAGAATCACAGGTGTTGAAAATATAGTGGAAGGAATAAATACATAGGTCAAGGGAAATCTGAAATCTAAAAAATTACTGACACAAAACACCTATTAAACCTTGAACACTCTGAAAAGACCAAACCTAAAATTAATCTGAATTAAAAAAGAGAATCCCAGCATAAATGCACAGAGTATTTTCAAAAAAAAATAATTAAAGAAAAATATCCTTACCTAAAGGAGAGGTGACAAAGATAAAAGGGGTGTACAGAAAACCAAATAGATTCTATCAGAAAAGGAAATTCCCTTATCAGCAGTCTCAACTTCCTAATAAAAGAATAACAGAATGGAAATAAAACCAAAATTTCTCCTGCCGCATTCAAGAAACACACCTCAAAATGAATGAGAGATATGACCTCAGGTGGAAGGGTCCAAATATTCTATGCAAATAGACCCAAGAAGAAAGCCAATATAGCCATTCTTGTAGCTAGAAAATAAACTTCAAGCCCAAACTAAGCAAAAGAAACATGGAAGAGGACTATTATACTAATCAAAGTAAAATCCACTAACATAGCAGTTCAATTCTTAAAACTTATTCCCCAAAATGAGATCACCTACGTCTGTAAAAGAAACACTACCACAGGTTAAATTACATATTGACTTTCACTCACTGATAGTGGAGGGTTTTAATAATACACTCTCACTAACAGTAGGTTACACAGACAGAAACTAAACAGACAAATATTGGAATTAACGGACACTGCTGTAAGCCAAATGAACCTAACATACATTTAGAGAATATTTCACCCAAGTGCATGCATACACACACACACACACACACACACACACACACACACACACTCACAATATATCTGTATCTTCTCCTTCTCTACATCTCATATAACTTTCTAAAAATTGACCATATATTCAGACACAAAAGTCACAAAAAATATAAGAAAATTGAATTAATGACTTGTATCCTATCAGACAACTATGAGTTAAATCCTATCAAATCAACAGGAACCACAGAAAACATGAAAATTTATGGACACGGAAAAAACTCTCTACTAAATTAAAAAAAAAACTATGACAGGACATAAGTGAAAGAATAAATTAAAGACAGTCTAGAATCAATGAAAAGGAATGCATAGTTTTACCCAAAAAGGAACAAAATGACAGTGTTGCTAAGAGAAATGTTCATAGAACTAAGTAAGCTCCCACATTTGAAAAACTGGAAAGACCCCATACAAGCAACTTAACAGCACAGCTGAGCTCTGTAACAAAAAGAAGCAATCACAACCAAGAGGATTAGGCTGCAAGAAATAATCAAGCCGAGGACTGAAATCAATAAAAGTGGAAACAAAACAAAACAAAAATCAATGAAACAAAGAATTGGTTCTTTGATAATATCAACAAGATAGACAAACCATTTTAGTTAGTTTATTAGTTTACATTTCAAATGACATCCTCTTTCCTGGTTATCCCGCCTATTCCCACTCTTCCCCTCCCCTTTCCTTCTATGAGGGTGCTCCTCCACCCATTCACCCACTCCTGCCTCACCCCTCTAGCTTCTCCCTTCACTGGGGCATCAAACCTCCAAAGAACCAAGGGTCTCCCCTAGTTTTGATGTCAGATAAGGCCATCCTCTGCTACATATTTACCTAGAGTCATGGGTCCATCAATGTGTACTCTTTGTTTGGTGGTTTAGTCCCTGGGAACTCTTGGTGGTCCAGTGAGTTGATATTGTTCTTCCTTTGCGGTTGCACTCCACTTCACTCCTTTATACAAACTAACTATAAAGCAATGGAGAATATATCCTATTAAAAATTGCAAAGCAAAAAGGGGGTATATCAAGAGACACTAAGGAAATACAAAGAATCAAAAGGATATACTTTGAAAATCTGCATGTGAGTAAATTGGAAAATTTTTAAAAAGATAATTTTCTATATAGATAACACTACAGTTAAATCAAGATCAGATCAATAATTTAAATTAAACACAGTCCATAGTGAATTAAAATCAGTAGTTAAAAATATCTGTCAGGCTAACCCCCAAAAATGTCCACAGCCAGATAATTTTAGTGCAGAATTCCACCAAAGAAGACCACAGGCTAACACTTTTCAAGTTATTCCACAAAATAGAAACACAAGCACAGAACATTACCCAGTTTGTTTTATGCGGCCTTAGTTATGTTTATACTCACACAACATAAAGACTCAACAAAGGAAGAATTACAGAGCAAGTCATTATAAACATAGATGCAAAAATGATCAATAAATTATTTTTAACCAAAATTCAAGATGACACCCCAAAGATTATCCATTATTATCAAGTAGGCTTCATCCAAGAGATTCAGGAATAATTAAATATATTACAATCAGTAAATGGGAAACACCACATAAGACAACTGAAAGAATACAAAGCTTAAGACCATTTTATTAGATGCTATATATGCCTGTCTTAGGGTCTTATTGCTGTGAACAGACACCATGACCAATGTAAGTTTTATAAAGGACAACATTTAATGGAGGCTGGCTTACAGATTCAGAGGTTCAGACCATTATCATCAAGGCGGGTGCATGACAGAATCAGAGCACCCAGGCAGACATGGTGCAGGAGGAGCTGAGTTCTACATCTTCACCCGAAGGAAGCCAGGAACAGACTGAGCATCCCCAGGCAGCTGGAAGGTCTCCAAGCCCACCCCACAGTGTCACACTTCCTCCAACAAGGCCACACCTTCTAATAGTGACACTCCCTGGGCCAAAGATATGCAAACATCACAATGCCTTTGACAAAAATCTAACACTCCTTCATGATAAAAGTCTTAGATTAAGGATACAAGGAACATACCTAAATGTAATGAAAAGATTTTATGGCAAATATATAGGCAACATCAAATTCAATGGAATGATACCCAAAACAATTCTATTAAATGAGGAACAAGAAAAAAAGCTTGTCCACTCTCTCCATATCTGTTCAATAAAGTACTAGAAATTTTCAATACAGCAGTAAGATAATTGAAGGAGATCAATGGGACACAAATTAAAAAGAGAAAAAGCCAAAATATCATTATTTGCAGATGATACATAGTTTACACATGGACCCTAAAACTCCATCAGGGAAATTCTACAATAAACACTTTCAGCAAATTTCCTGAATACAAGAGTAATTCCAAATAAAATTAAAATAATAAAAAGCCGTAGCCTTCTATATACACATAGAAATTGGACTAAGAAAGAAATGAGGGGGGGAAAAACTTCTACTATACACACACACACAAACACACACACACAAACACACACACACACAAACACACATTGTGTGTGTGTATATTCCATATATATATATATATATATGTATATATATATATGGAAAGAAATTGAAGAAGATATAAGAAGATGGAAAAATCTCCTAATCTTATGGATGTTGGATTCATACAGTAAAGATGGCCATCCTACTAAAAGCAATTTACAAATTCAATGCGATCCCAATAAAAATTCCAGCGCAATTCTTGTCAGAGCTTAAAAGAAAATTTTAAAACGTCGTATGGAAAACCAAATCACACAAGAGCGAAAATAATCCTGAAAAATAAAGCAACTTCTTGAGGTCTCACAATTGCCAATTTCAAGTTGTCCTGCAGAGCTATAGTAATAAAAATCACATAGTATTTGCATAAAAAGAGACAGGTTTTTCAGAGGTATTGAGTTGAAGACCAAGTTATAATTGAACACACATATGGACACATATGGGTTTAAAAAAACATATTTTGATAAAGAAGTAAAAAATACACATTGAAAACAGACTGAGTCTTTAACAAATATTATTTGTCAAACTGTATGTCTGCCTGGAGAATAATGCAAACAGATTCAAATTTATCTTCCTGCACAAAATGAAGCCTAAATGGATTAAAAATCTCAACATAAAACTAGACACTCTCAACCTTATTGAAGAGAAAATGTTATTTTCCTTGAATATATTGACACAGGTAACATTCTGGACAGAACACACATACTGCAGTCACTCGGGTCAACAATAATTGGGAGTTCCTGAAATTGTGAGTCTAAGGACACTGCCAACAGGACAAAACAGCATCCTACAGACTGAGAGAAGATTTACATGAATCTGTACATGATATGATTAATGATCTAAAATATATAAGGAATTCAATAAACTAGTCATCAAAAAAAGCCTACCCTATACCCACAAAATTCAATTCATAATTGGGCACAGTCCTAAGGAGAATTCTCGTCATCTTACTCAAATGGCTGAGAAACATTTTAAAAAAAGTTCAGCATCCTTAGTCATCAAGGAAATACAAATCAAAAGTTCTTAGGGCTTTCCTCTGACACCTGTCAAATGATCAAAAAAAAGATCAAAAGCATTAGTGGCAGATCGTGCTGGCGAGGGTGCTGAAAAAAAAAAAAAGAACACTCATCCCATGCCAGTGGGAGTGCAAACTTGTACAACCATTTTTGAAGTCAATATGGAGGTTTCTCAGAAAGGTGGGAATTGATCTACTTAAAGATCCAGCTATGCAACTATTGGGTACCTACCCAAAGGATGTTCCATCCTGCCAGAAGGCCACTTGCTTAACCGTGTTCCTTGTGGCTTTATTTCTAATACTCAGAAACTGGAAACAATTTAGCTGTTCTTTAATCAAAGAATGGGTAAAAACAAATGTAGTGCATTTGTGCAACATTTTATTACTTAAAATTTGTTAAAAAAATTATGACATGAAATTTGTAGAAAAATAGATATATTTGCTAGAAAATCTAGGGAAAACCAAAAAAAAAAAAAAAAAAAACCCTAGGAAAGAGCATGATTCTGAGTAGCCCATATCCAGAAAGACAATGTGGTAACTATTCACTCAAAAGTAGATATTGTCCCTTAACTAAATGATAACTAAGCCACAACCCATAAACCCATAGCGATTAGGAAAGAAAGGAGGAGTCTAGGAGGGATGCTTGGATCTCCCTTGGAGAGGGGAATAGAACAGATTTTATGGGCAAACTGTGAGCAGGTGGAGATAGGAAAGGGGGAATCAGGTGGGGAGGAGACGGGCAAAAAGAAAAAGGAACAATGGTGCAGTTTACCATTATCAGGGTAAAATATGTTATCATAAGAACCCAGAACTAGACACTGGAATCACAACGACAGAAGTTACCTATTCATAATTGCAATCATACCACACTCAGACAACCTAAAACCACGAGAAATATATGTGATGAAGCTCAGAAAGCACTTGAAGAGAACTACTGTGGCATTAGTGTAAGGTGCGGAGGAAACACACAAATGTTCACTCTATCTTTATTCCTGTGCTCAGTGTGGTTGTTATTAGTATGCCTCACAAGAAAGAGCAAATAGTTTTGAAAATAAAGTTTAAGAGAATATTATTTCTTCAAAGTTGATACATTTAAGTATGTTTATTAGTTTGCTTAGTCAGGATCACATTAAAGTCTAACAAGTGACTTAAATCTTCCACCGTACACCTGCAGATAATTTTTTTTAAATATAAACACATGTGATAATGTCAATCTTCCTTCTCCTGATGAATATATTTTCCATTCAGAGTAATGAGTATATTTAATTTTTGGAGAGAGGTCTCCTTGTTTATTGATTATTCTATTCAAACGGTATATCTCAGTCTCTGATGAAAATATTTCATCTTTTCTATAAAACTTTCTAACATATTTCTAAAGACTTCCATTGTCAAATATCGATTTATATGTTTGCCAAGTTCTGTGGGAGAACATTGCTGTGTTTGTTGCTGTAGTACTGGTGTCTGCTGCTTCACCACTCAGATAATTATAATCACAATTCATTGAAAAAATAAACTAAGGAATGTTTTTATTTTTTGAGTAACCTTCAATTGTGTTTCTCTTTGAAGATGATTAAATTGATCTCAGAGGAGTTTAAAACTGCATATTAAGTTTCAATCTGCAAGAAAAGAAACTGAAGATGTTCACTCTGTTTTAAGGTCTTTTGGGGGGTATATTTTATTTACTTACATTTCATATGTTATCCCCTTTTCTGGTTTTGCCTCTGTTAACCCCCTCCCTATCCCATTCCCCTCCTCCTGCGTCTATGTGGGTGTTCACCCACTCACCCACCCATTCTCACCTCACTGCCCTGGCATTCCTCTATACTGGGGCATCAGGCCTTCACAGGACCCATGGCTTTTCTTCTTACCAATGTCAGATAAGGCCACCCTCTGCTACATATGCAACTGGTCTTAGATGATACTAATTAACCGAACTTTTGTATACACTCATGTACACACACACACACACACACACACACACACACACACACACACACACACACACACACACACACACACACACACACACACACACACACACACTTTACTAAATTGTTCTAGAATAACAAACACAGTAAGAGACTAAGGAGTACTCAGTTCTAAATCACATCTGGATCACACCCCTTCCTCAAGTGCTCAGAAATCATCTTGAAATAAAAGATTCAAAGACTGTTTGGGCCAGAGGTGATGGTTAAATATAGGCAGTTGTTTTTCCTCCAGACAGAACAATGCAGTTGTATATATGAACACACATTGATTGCACCTGCATGCACTCAAGTGAGACAAAAAAATCTCAGTATATGATGCTGAGGTGGGACAAAAATATCAACAGTTGGCGAGGAGTTATTGGCATGTGATAAGTGCTGGAACAGAGAGAATGGAGAGAGAGGGAGAGATAGAGAAGAGAGAGAGAAAGAGAGAGGGGAGGAGAGGAGGGCAGGGGAGAAGAGGAGAGGAGAGGAGAGGAGGGGAGGGGAGAGGAGAGGAGAGGAGAGGATCAGTTTTCTTGTATTGTCTTTGGTTTTAATGGTATGGCCCTTGGGAGATAGCTCATTCTCCAAGGCATGTTCTGCACCAAGAGTTACTGAAAAAAATAAAATTAAAAAAACCTCAATGATTTTAAAAATAAAACAAGAACTACATTTGTGTAGTTAAACTGAAATTGAATGAATAGAAGAATGGAATGAATGAATAGAACCTAAAATTGAATGAATAGAAAAATGGATCTTGGAAACGTTGGACAAGAGAAGTGAGTATATTTAAAATACATTGTATTAAATTCTCAAAGAACTGCTAAAAATATTAATTAAAAATACAAACAAGAAAAAACAGAGCAACACATGCATATGCAAATGCACTCATGTGTGAGTATGCACATACATCTGACAGACATTTAAATTTTGTAAAATTGAAGGGTTGTTTCTAGCTATATTCTTCATCCCTCATATTATACAATATGAAATTTAGTGATACTCTGATATATAGTGATTCATTGAGATGGCCAATCGTTATGAAAACTAATGTGATTTTATATATCAATGAGATTTTGTTAAATGTTATCACATTTTACACTACAGTATGGATTGTATCTAGCAGGCATTTAACATATTAAGGATTATTTCAGTACCACACATTTTGGGTTTTTTATTGGACTGTTTATATATTTACATTTCACATGTTATCTCCTTTCCTTGTTTCCCCTCTGGAAACCCCATATCCCATCTCCCCCCTCCCGCTTGTATGAGGGTACTTCCGTATCCACCCATCCACCCCCGCCTCCGTTTCACCAGGGCACTGAACCTTCCCAGGACTATGGGCCTCTCCTGACAATGATGTCCCACAAGCCTACATATGCAGCTGGAGAGATGGATCCCTCCATGTGTACTCTTTGGTTGGTGGTTTGGCCCTGGGAGATCTGGGGCGTCTGGTTGAAGAAGGAAGATCAAAGTGTGGATGTGTCAGTCCTTCTTAGAAGGGGGAACAAAATACTCATGGGAGGAAATACAGAGACAAAGTGGGGAGCAGAGACTAAAGAAAAGGCCATCCAGAGACTGCCCCGTCTAAGGATCCATCCCATTTACAATCACCACACCCAGTCACTATTGCTGATGCCAAGAAGTGCTTACAGACAGGAGACCTGATATGGATGCTCCTGAGAGGCTCTGCCAAAGCCTGACAAAAACTGAGGCAGATGCTTACAGCCAACCACTGGACTGGGCACGGAGTCCCTAGTAGAGGCGTTAGAGAAAGGACTGAAAGAGCTGAAGGGGTTTACAACCCATAGGAAGAACAACAATACCAACCAATCAGTTCTACTTTTTAATCAAAGCTATCACTCTAACTAGTTTCTCTGAAACTCTAACACTTCTACGTATAGATACGATTTTGACAGAATACAAGTGGTTGCCAAATGATCTGTAGACCTGCACTCGTACCAAGTTGGTTTTGGCTAATATTAATGGGAAATAAAGCGCTAATAAACTTCTTTGCCAAGAGTAATATCAGATGTTTATATAACTTCTCTCATCAAAGGATATCAAATATGCCACAAGAGAAAACCTCATTAAATTTCAAAAAGCAATTCTCCAATGTCACACATTTCAAATCCTACCTTTATGTGGAATGAGGTCAGTCTTTTACATAGCAACAGATACAAGAAAGAAAGAAATTGTTTTTTTGTCCACAAAAAATAGTTTAATTCAGAACTGCATAGACATTAAATTCAAATTAATTTTCATAGGATTGTTTAAAATAGTTCATGCATGAAGACAGATATTAATGACAGCATTTTGAAATGTGGTGTAAATCAATTAAACCAAAACACATTCGGTTATTGTTGAACACCTTAAATCAGGTATCCTATGATTTCCTCAGTATTTCTCAAGCAAAGTTTCATGAGTGCTAAATTTTCCCTCATTTGTTTAAAAGAATTTCAAATAAAAACTGAGTCAAAATATAATCTTTGACTTTTTGCTTCTCTGTCTATGATACTTACTAATTGTCAGTTTCTGGATTTCCCTCCTTTGTACTTGTGAACAGAATAGTCCCATACTTTTTCAGCATCACAGTGAATATATATATATTGAGTGACCAGGATCAGTATCTCCAGCCTCCAGCACATTAGTTTTAAAAGCAAAAGTCAAGCTCTGAGATTAGCCCTACTGAATAAGTAAATCTAACATGAACCCAGTAAAGGTCTTTCCTTACACTGCAGTGCCAAATCCCCTGCTCTCTCTATATTTTGAATTATCAGACCTGTAAACTTTATATATTCCAACTTTTACATTCATAGTTTCAATGCAAATTCTACATGTCATTTTAAAGTTTTTAAAATATGTTAATTACTATTAATATTAATCACTTTATTCATTTATATTTGAAATGATATTTCCCTTCTTGGTTAAACTCCACCAATACCCCCAACCCATCCTCCCTCTCTCCCATATCCTTGGCCATTATGAAGGTGCTCCTCCACCCATTCACCCACTCTGGCCTCACCCCTCTAGGATCCCCCTATGCTGGGGCTTCAAGCCTTCCTCCTGTTCCATTAATATCAGATAAGTCCATCCTCTTCTACAAATGTATCTGGAGTCCTGGTTTCCTCCATGTATACTCTTTGGTTGTGGTTCAGCCCCTGGGAGCTCTGAGTGGTCTGGTTGATATTGTTCTTCCTATGAGGGTTGCAATTCACTTCAGCTTCTTCAGTCCTTCCCTTAGCTCTTCCACTCGGGTCCCTGCGTGGGGTCTGATGGTTGGCTGTGACTGTCAGCCTCTGTATTGGTCAGATGCTGGTAGAATTTCTCAGGGGTCAGCTACACCAGGTTTCTGTCAGCAAGTGCTTCTTGGCATCAGCAATAGTGTGGGGCTTTGATGTCCGTATCAGGATGTATCCCTAGGAGGGGCGGTATCTGGATGGCCTTTCTTTCGGTCTCTGTTCCATTTTTTGTCCCTGTCTTTTCTTTGAACAGGAACATCTGTGGCTTAAAAATTTAGAGATGCACAGGTGATCCCATCCCTCTGCTGGGGGCTGTGCCTATATACTGGAGGCTGTCTCAACAGGTTGGATCTCCCCTTTGTTGGGTAATTCATCTAAAGTCATCACCATTGGTTTCTGGGAGCCTTTTCCTTCCCTGGAGTCTGAGAATTTCTAGTGGCTACCCCAGCTCTCCATCCGCCTCTGCTTTCTACCTGTCACTTTAAGTTACAGTGCTTACTCAAGGAAGTTCTGAAATCCAACCAGATAATGCCCTAATGCCTTAGTTAAGAGTTTTTTCAAGTGGTTATGTAAACTGCTTTTGAAAATTATACTGAGAGATAAATTAAATCATAACAAATAATAGAAAATCTTGATATAAAACAATCATTTTTGATTTCAGTAATTATAGAATATCTTCATATCTTTACTTCATGTCTTCAGCATGAAAATTGATAAGTCAGTTGCATGATAACACATTTTAACCAAACTGGACTAAGCTAATATAATCAAGGAAGGCATTTAACAAAAGAAAGACTGTTCTACATAGTGAATGATCAATGGATGTGAACAATAAAAGAGTGCATGCATTTCTCAATACATGTACAAGCATACATGCCAAATGCACATGTGTCCATGAATTATCACAAATTTCAAGAACTGTGGATACTAAAGTTGTCTAAAATAAAATGAACCTTTAGTTTTCAATACTAACCAGGCTGAGAGAACCCATCTAAATCTCAAAGAACAACATGGAAGAGAGAATAGAAAGACTATAAGAATCAAGATGGTACAATCACTGTAGAAATCAGTCTGGCAGCTCCTGGGCATATACCCAAAAGATGCTCCAACATATAACAAGGACACATGCTCCACTGTGTTCATAACAGCCTTATTTATAATAGCCAGAAATTGGAAAGAACCCAGATGCCCTTCAACAGAGGAATGGATACAGAAAATGTGGTACATTTACACAATGGAGTACTACTCAGCTATTAAAAACAATGACTTCATGAAATTCATTGGGAAATGGATGGAACTAGAAAATATCATCCTGAGTGAGGCAACCCAATCACAAAAGAACACACATGGTATTCACTCACTGATAAGTGGATATTAGCCCAAAAGCTCAGAATACCCAAGATACAATTTATAGACTACATGAAGCTCAAGAAGAAGGATGACAAAGTACGGATGCTCCAGTCCTTCATGAAAGGGGGAACAAAATACTCACAGGAGGAAACACCAACTCAAAATTTGGAGCAGAGACTCAGGGAAAGGTCATCTGGAGACAGCCCAACCCGGGGATCCCTTACAATATTGTCACCAAACCCAGACAATATTGTGAATGCCAAGAAGTGCATGCTGACAGGAGCCTGATAGAGCTGTCTCCTGAGATGCTCTAACGGAGCCTGACAAATCAAAAGCAGATGCTCACAGCCAACCATTGGACTGAGAATGGGCTCCCCAGTGGAGGAGTTAGAGAAAGAACTGAAGGAGCTGAAGTTTGCAACCCCATAGGAAGAACAACAATATCAACCAACAGACACCCCAGTGCTACCAAGTACTAAACCACCAACCAAAGAGTACACATGAAGAGACTTATGGCTCTAGTCTCTTAATGTTGGGCATCAATGGTAGGAGAGACCCAGTTTAGGGGAATGTCAGGGCAGGGAGGCAGGAGGGAGTTGGTGGGTGGGGGACCACTCTCATAGAAGCAGCAGGGGGCAGGACAATGGGATGGGGGCATAGGGAGGGGAAACTGGGCAAGAGCATAACATTTAAAATTGAAATACAGAAAGTATCAATAAAAGAAAAAAAAACCCAAGTAATAGGTAAAAGAGTTGTAAAGTGGAATAGTTTAGACACAGTCATCTTAGCCTTGAGCTCACAGCAGTTACTGTTACTGTCTGTCAATGCTCTGAAAGAGGCAGAGCTGGTGTTATCAACATTGTTAGTCTTACCAACAGTTACTCATAGATGGGGGCAGGGTTTATAGAGTCCTACCAATTACTACTGAACTATTGGCTACTTACCGAGTCTGGGAGAGGAGTATAAATAAGTTTCTTTAGTCAAATATTTATAGATACAAATAAAGATGTAGATATATAGAGAGATATAGATAAATATACATGATATAGATATATAGACAGATATAGTAGTATAGATTAGTATAGATATAGATTAGATATAAATATAGATGTAGATTAGATATAAAGATAGATTAGACAGAGATACATCAATTCATATATAAAGATATGAAGATCTTTAGTCATACATATAAATAATGCATACATATATATATCATAAATTTATCAATGGAAACTTAGAAAAGGATCCGATAGAAGTAGGAGTGAGATAGTGGATTGTGAATCAGAGAATAAAGATCATTTATGTGAAATTTAAAAATTTGTATGTATTCATGACCTCAGAAGAAAAGAGTACCTTACTAAAGACAAAGTGTGAAAATAAAACAGAAAATATTTTCAATATTGTATTTTAAAATTACAGGTTTGCATATATTTCTGCCCCTATAATAAAAACTAACTTTAGGTGTGTTTTTTATGAATTTGGCAAATGTACATAGTCATATAAAAACCACTATAAAAAGCAAAACATTTGGGCTGACCTTTCAACTATCAGCCTTGCTAATACATTGCTAGTCAGACCCTTTCCAACCCTCTAACAACCTCCCTTCAGTTACTATTATGTTGCTAATAATTTCACCATCTTCAGTAGATCAAATAAATTGAATCATCTAATATGTAGCTATTTAGTCTTACTTTATTTAATTTATCATTTTACATTTATATGTGGATATTTTCCCTTTCATTGGCTTAGTTTTTGTTCACCGTGTGATTATAAAATGGTTTCATTAACTTATTTTTGTAGTTACATTTTGACATTGAGAAAAGAAAATGGTCAATTCTTCAGTAGACATAGGTTTCGCAACAAAACAGTTGCCAAGAACAATTTCTTTTTCAATTATCATTGGGAAAAAAATCTTTTAAGTTTTTTTTTTTTTACACTCCAGATTTTATTCCCCTACTGTTCCACCCTCCAACTGTTCCTCATCCCATATCTCCTCCCCACCTCTCTGTCTTCACGGGAATGTCCCCACCCCCACACTCCCTACCTCACCAGACCTCTAAACTCCAAGGACATCCAGTCTCTTGAGGGTTAGGTGCACCTTCACTGACTGAACCCAGACCGAGGAGTCCTCTGCTGTATATGTGTTGAGGGCGTCATCTCAGCTGATGTGTGCTGCTGATTGGTGATCCAGTGTCTGAGAACTCTCAGGGGTCCAGGTTAATTGAGCCTGCTGTTGTCCTGCAGAGTTGCCCTCCTCCTCAGCTTCCTCCAGCTTTCCCCTAATTCAACCCCAGGGATCTGCAGTTTCTATTCATTAGTTGGGTGCAGATGTATGCATTATTTTCAGCTGTTTGTTAAGTCTTTTGGAGGGCAGTCATGATAGGCCCCTTTTTGTGAGTGCTCCATAGCCTCAAAATAGTGTCAGGCCTTGGGACCACCCCTTGAACTGGACCCCACTTTGGGCCTGTTGCTGGAACTCCTTTTCTTCAGTCTCCTCTCCAATTTCATCCTTGACATCATGAGTCAGAGTTTTAAGTGTGGGATGGTAACTCCATGCCTCACTTGATGCCCTGTCATTTTGCTGGAGGTGGGCGCTACAAGTTCCCTCTCCCCACTGTTGGACATTTCATCTGAGGTCCCTTTGAGTCCTGAGAGTCTCTCATCTCCCAGGTCTCTTGTACATTCTCAAGGGTCTTCCCACCTCCTACGTCCTGTGGTTGCCTATTTCCATTCTTTCTGCTGGCCCTATGGCTTCCGATCTTTTCCTGCACCCAATACCAAATCACGTTTTCCTCTCCCCCTCCCCATCCCCATAATCCCAGGTCCCTTCCACACACACCTCCCCCCTTGTGATTGCTTTCTTCTACATCCCAAGCAGGATTGAGTAATAGTCCTCACTTGGGCCCTTTAGGTTCTTGAACCTTTTGAGTTTTGTGGAATTCTGTTTTTTTGTTTGTTTGTTTACTTGCTTGCTTGCTTGCTAATATCCACTTATTAGTGAGTCCTCAGGATGTTCTCGCACTTAATAACTGAGTAGTATTCCACTGTGTAAATGAACCACGTTTTCTTTATTTATCCTTCATCTGGGTTGTTTCCACCTTTTGGCTATCACAAACAAGGCTGCTATGAACATAGTGGAACATGTACCCCTCTGGCCTGGTGGAGCATCTTTTGGGTGTATTCCAAAATGTGGTATTGTGGGTCTTCAGGAAGGTCTAGTTCCAATTTTCTAAGCAACCCCCAGATTGATTTCCAGAGTGGTTGTACCAGTTTTCAATCCCACCAGCAATGGAGGAGTGTTCCTCTTTCTCCACATCCTCTGCAACATGTTTTGTTCACTGAGGTTTTGATCTTAGCCTTTCTGATTGGTGCAAGCTGAAGTCTCAGGGTCATTTTGATTTGCATCTCTTTGATAACTAAGGATTTTGAACGTTTCTTAGGTGCCTCTCAGTCATTCAAGATTCCTCTACTGTGAATTCTTGGTTTAGTTCTATGCCCCATTTTTTGATTGGGTTGTTTGAATTTTTGGTGGTTGACTTCTTGAGTTCTTTATATATTTTGGATATTATCCCTCTATCAGAAGTGGGGTTAGTGAAAAAATTTTCCCTATCTGCAGGTTGCCAATTTGCTTTATTGACTATATCCTTTGTCTTACAGAAGTTTTCCAGTTTCATGAGGTCCCATTTATAAATTCTTCATCTTAGAGACTAAGCCATTGGAGTTCTGTTTAGGAAATTCCCCCCCTGTACAAATGAGTTCAAGGCTCTTTTCCACTTTTTCTTTTATTAGATTCAGTGTATCTGATTTTGTTTTTAGGTCCTTTTCTCATTTGGATTTAAGCTTTGTGTAAGGTGAGAAATATGGGTCTGATTTCATTTTTCTACATACAGACACCCAGTTAGACCAGCGCTATTTATTGAAGATGCTTTCCTTTTACCATTGTATATTTTTGGCTTGTCACAGATCAAGTGTGTGTAAGTGTGTGGTTTTATTTCTGGGTCTTCATTTCTATTCCATTGATTAACCTATTTGTCTTTGAACAAATGCCACACTATTTTTGTCATTATTAGTATAATGTAGTATAGCTTGAGGTCAGGGATGGTGATTCCTCAGTAGCTATTTTATTGTCAATAATTATTTTCACTGTTCTATTTTGTTTTGTTTTGTTTTGTTTTGTTTTGTTTGTCTTTCCAGATGAATTTGAGAATTGCTCTTCCATGTCTTTGATGAGTTGTTTTGGGATTTTGGTAGGGGCTGCATTGAATCTGTGGATTGCCTTTGGTAGGATGGCCATTTTTACTATGTTAATTCTGCCAATTCATGAGCATCGGCGATCTCTCCATTTTCTGAGAACTTTGATTTTTTTTCTTGAGAGACTTGAAGTTCTTATCATAAAGATTTTTCACTTGTTTGGTTAAAGTTACCCCAAGATATTTTGTTTGTGGCTATTGTGAGTGGTGTTGTTTCCTTTCTCAGGCTTTTTATCATTTGTATAAAGGAAGGCTACTGATTTATTTGAGTTAAACTTATATCCGGTTAATTGCTGAAGTTATTTATAGCTGGAGAAGGACTCTGGTGGAATTTTGGGGTTCTCTTAAGTATACTATCATCTGCAAATAGTGATACCTTTAGTTCTTCTTTGCCAATTTGTATCCCCTTGATCTCTTTTTGTTGTCTTATTATTCTAGCTAGTGCTTTGAGTAAAATATTGAATAAATATGGGGAGAGTGGGCATCCTTGTCTTTTCCCCAATTTTAGTGGGATTGCTTTAAGTATTTCTCTGTTTAATTTGATATTGGCTATTGGTTTGCAGTAAATTGCTTTTATTATGTGTAGGTGTGGGCTTTGAATTCCTGATCTCTCCAATACTTTTAACAGGAAAAGGTGTTGAATTTTGTCAAATGCCTTTTCTGCATCTAAGGAGATTATTATGTGATTTTTTTTCTTTGAGTTTGTTTATATAGCAGATTACTTTAATGGAGTTTCTTATATTGAAGCAACCTTGCATCCCTGGACTGTATCATAATGAATGATGGTTTCAATATGTTCTTGATTCGGTTTGTAAGAATTTTATTGCGTATTTTTGCATCAATATTCATAAACGAAAGTGGTCTGAAGATCTCTTTTTTGGTTGAATCCTTGTGTGGTTTAGGTTTCAGAGTAATTATGGCTTTATAGAATGAATTACATAGTGTCCCTTCTGTTTCTATTTTATAGAATAGTTTGAGGAATATTTCTATTAGGTCTTATTTGAAGGTCTGGTAGAATTCTGCATTAAATCTATTTGGCCCCAAACTTTTGTTGGTTGGGAGGTTTTTAATTACTTCTTATATTTCCTTATTGGATATGTGACTGATTAGATAGTTTACGTGCTCTTGATTTGAATTTGGTATGCGGTATCAGTCTAGAAAACTATCCATTTCATCGAGATTTTCCAGTTTTGTGGAGTATAGGCTTTTATAATAGAATCCGATGATTTTTTTGAATTTCCTTCTTTTCTGTTGTTATGTTACCTTTTCATTTCTGATTTTGTTGATTTGGATGCTGCCTCTCTGCCCTTTAGTTCGTTTGGCTAGGGGTTTAACTATCTTGTTGATTCTCTCTAAGAATCAGCTTTTTTGTTCTGTTGAATCTGTGTATTGTTCTTTTCGTTTCTATTTGGTTGATTTGGGATCTGAGTTTGACTATAATGCCTTCTACTGCTCTTTGGAGTGTGTGCTTCTTTTTGTTCTAGAGCTCTCAGGTGTGCTGCTAAGTTGCTAGTGTAAGATATCTTCAGAACACTTTACTGGGGTACTTAGTACTATGAATTTTACTCTTACAGTGCTCTCATTGTGTCCTATAAGTTTGGGTATGATCTGTCAACATTTTCATTAAATTCCAGGAAATCTTTTATTTCTTTCTTACATGACGAATTTATCATCGAATAGCCAGTTTTTACTCTATACATGTATGTGGGCTTTCTACTGTTTTTACTGTTATTGTAAAGCAGCCTTAGGCCATGATGATCTAATAGAAGGCATGGAATTATTTCAATCTTCTTGTATCATTTGAGGGTTGTTTTGTGACCAATTATATGGTCAATTTTGGAGAAGATATCATGAGGTGCTGAAAAGAAGGTGCCTTCTTCTTGTTTTCTTTATTTTTTTTATCTCTCTCTCTGTGTGTGTGTGTGTGTGTGTGTGTGTGTGTGTGTGTGTGTGTGTGTGGAATGCACTGTAGATATCTGTTAAATCTATGTGACTCATAACCTCTATTAGTTTCATCATGTATCTGTTTAGTTTTCTGTTTTAATACCTGACCAATAATGAGAGTTGGGTTTTGAAGTCTCCCACTATTATTCTTTGGGTTTCAATGTGTTTTTTAGCTTTAGTAAAGTTTCTTTATGAATGTGCGTATCAAATTGAGATTTTTCTCTTAGGAGATTTTCCCTTTAATGAATATGAATTGTTCTTCCTTATCATGCTTGATAACTTTTGGTTGAAAGTTTATTTTATTTGATATTAGGATGACAACTCCAACTTGTTTCTTGGGACCATTTTCTTGGAAGACCTCTTTCCATTCTTTTTCCTCTGAGATAGTGTCTGCTTTGTTATTGAGGTGTGTTTCTTGTATGCAGCAAAATGCTACATTTTGTTTGCTTATCTAGTTTATTAGCTTATGTCCTTTTATAGGTGAGTTGAATGCATTAGTATTGAGAGATATTAAAGACAGTTGATTGTTAGTTCCTATTATCTTTGTTTTATAGGTGGCTTAGTTGCATGTGGTTCTCACCTTTGGGCTTTGTTCTGAGATCCTTAATATCTTGTCTTCTCTTTCATGTAGGTAACCTCCTTGTGTTGGAATTTTCTATCAAAGATCCTCTGTACAGCTGGATTGGTATGTAGATACTCTTTGAATTTTATTTTCTCCTGGATTATTTTGGAGTCTCCTTCTATGTTGATTGAGAGTTTTGCTGGGTATGGTAGCCTGCACAGGCATTTGTGTTCTTTTAGAGTCTACATGACCACTGACTAGGTTTTGCTCCAGATCAAGCAAAAGAATCAGAGACAACCCATGTTCCCAGTGTTAGGAGTTCCATAAGAACGTCAAGCTACACAACATATATGCAGAGGGAATAGGTCATGCCCATACAGGATCTGTGGTTGTCAGTTCAGTCTCTCTGAGTCTTTATGACTCCAGGGTAGTTAATTCTATAGGAGAACATCTTTTTTTTTAATTATAGAACTGAATAGTTTTGTATAAACATGTCTCAAATGGTCCTATTTTATTTTTGGGTCACCATGAATTTTCATTTCTTTTAAATAAATGTCAAGGTGGGGAGTCATTAGGTATGGCATTTTGAATGAAAACTGTCCCTCAGAGGCACCTATACTTAAACACTTAGATCTGAGTTGAGATGAGCATTCTTTGATATTTTGGAGGAAGTACATCATGGGGACAGGCATTGAGAGTAATCACATCCAATATTCCCATTTATATTTCTCTGATTCCTGCTTGAGATTATGGTATGAGTCTTCTCAACATGTTTTCAGTTACCATGCCTACCATTTGTCTCTATGCCTTCATTCAATGATGGTGTTTTTTGCTTCTGGAACCATAAAAGCAAATAAACTCTTTCTTCAATCAATTGTTTTTGTCATGATATATTTTTCCAACAACAGGAAACTATCTAATACATTGTGTCTTTTGGTGGAAACTGGTTCTAATGCTTTGATTCAATCTGGAATCTGTGTATCCAAACCCTTGTCACCAATTAGTTTTTGATCATTCAGTAAAGATGCCAACTGCTAATGCTTGGGCACAGGGCAGGGCACTTAGAGTTACATGACTAGGACATATAGAAGAACAGAGACTCTCCATGACTTGGAAAAGAAGGATGGGACACAGGAGCTGCAGGAGAGAAAGTCATCCAGTCATGTGAGACTTCAAGGGGATGGCCACTGGCCATTTCCCAGATTGGACCTGGAATAGTAGGAAAAGGCTAAGGAATCACTGAGTTAGCTAATGAATTTCAAAAATAAGCTAAAGTGTGTATGCCTTTCATTCACAAATCCAAAAAGTACTTGGGCAGGTGGCTGGAAACACATCACCTATTGGGACCACAAAGCATTCTCCCACTGATGTACACTCCTGGAGCAATTGCAAAATTTCTGTACAAGACATTAAGCTTCTCTAGAACCACAATAGCACTTGAAAATTTTGCCTAGTTAATCTTTTAATGTAACTGACTACATCTGATTCTGACTCAAACTTGAATTTGTTTGATAATTAATATTGTAGCAGAAATTATATATATATATATATATATATATATATATATATATATATATATCCTTTTGGCCAGTTTTCTGTTATTGCCTACACCAATGTTGGTTTTATTTGCCTTGCACTTATATTCTCATTATTCAGGGTTAAAAAATTGTTTTAAAAATATCTGGAAGAAAAACGCATGTTGTATTGTAATCTTTCCTATAAGTCTATAAATGTTTATTTTCGTAATGTTCACATTAAAATAGAATTTTTAAAATTATAGCTGAATACATTTTCACATGAAAATCAATGATTTTGATGTTATAAAATAATTGCTTAATTCATAACTATAATTTTTTAGTATACAATCTTTTGGGGGAATATCAAGTTATACAGCTATTTTGGAAACTTTCTATCAATCCTGAATATGTCCACCACGTATTAATCAACCTTTCCCCTGCTAGGTAGTTTTAAGATGCATGCATAAAGGCATTAAAGATTTTCCCAGAGATAGTCAGAGTAGCATAATTTTTGATAACAAAAAGTAGAATTTACCTCAGTAGCTACCAAATACAAAAACATTCTCATTAAGATGGAAAAAATAATTTACTAATTCATGCAATAAATGATTCTCAAAATCAATCTAGAAAGTAACAGACAAAACAATAGTTTGCTTATTTTTCAATTTGTGCAAAATACAAAATTATGAATTAAATCACAGTAACAAAAACGTTTTTCCTTCACTACAAAAATGGTATAATTTGCAAAAAACAGAGTTTGAAGTAGCATTAGAAGGTACTATACATTATGTATATGGTCATTGTCTGAATTGTGGAGGTAGGATCACTGTGTGAGGGCACTTGTACATGTATATGTGTTTATGTGCAGTGTGTATGTGTGTATGTGCAGTGTGTGTGGGGGGGTGTTTGTGTGTGTGTGTGTGTGTGTGGGTGTGGTTTCCATGACCTTATACATTTTCAATACATTGTTTATTAAATATTAATTCTATAACAGTGAAGCTTTTAATGATATATAATAGGAAAAAATTCAAAAGCAAGAAACGGAGAAAATACCCAAATAATAGATAATGGATATTATAATGTCTGGCCTTCTCACAAAAAGACGGCAACAACATTTAGATTTATAAATATAAAAATTACAGCTCAAAATTAAGTGTCCTTATTACAAAGCTACAGAATATTAAAAATCTTTATTCTAATCTCTTTCTTTCCTTTTTTATTGGATATTTTTATTTACATTTCAAATGCTATCCCCTCTCCTTGGTTCCCATCAATAAACCCTCTATCCCATCCTGTAGGATAAGGTCATTATAAATGTGTAAGCATGAATAAGACAGAACAAGGTCTGTCATTGGACGAGAAGGAGATGGGCAGGAAAAAAGGCTTGGAGAGGAGGAGACTGGAGGAGAGGAGAAGCAGCTGAGAAAACATGGAGGCAGATGCTAAGATTCCTCTCTGCATATTTTCAGGTTGTAATGAATATTCTTTTTTTTTATATTTTTTTATTATTATTAACTTGAGTATTTCTTATATACATTTCGAGTGTTATTCCCTTTCCCGGTTTCCAGGCAGACATCCCCCTCCCCCCTCCCCTTCCTTATGGGTGTTCCCCTCCCCACCCTCCCCCCCATTGCCGCCCTCCCCCCAACAGTCTAGTTCACTGGGGGTTCAGTCTTAGCAGGACCCAGGGCTTCCCCTTCCACTGGTGCTCTTACTAGGATATTCATTGCTACCTATGAGGTCAGAGTCCAGGGTCAGTCCATGTATATTCTTTGGGTAGTGGCTTAGTCCCTGGAAGCTCTGTTTGGTTGGCATTGCTGTACATATGGGGTCTCGAGCTCCTTCAAGCTCTTCCAGTTCTTTCTCTGATTCCTTCAACGGGGGTCCTTTTCTCAGTTCAGTGGTTTCCTGCTGGCATACGCCTCTGTATTTGCTGTATTCTGGCTGTGTCTCTCAGGAGCGATATGCATTCACATTTTGATCATCCGTCTTGAGTTTCATTTGTTCTAGGCATCTAGGGTAATTCAAGCATTTGGGCTAATAGCCACTTATCAATGAGTACATACCATGTATGTCTTTCTGTGATTGGGTTAGCTCACTCAGGATGATAGTTTCCAGTTCCAACCATTTGCCTACGAATTTCATAAAGTCATTGTTTTTGATAGCTGAGTAATATTCCATTGTGAATATTCTTAAGGAATGGATGTGTACAGGATTTTGTGTATCTAGATGAGCAACTGTATCTTATCTTTGTGGGCAATGATATCTTATCAATTGGATTGGAGGTTATTGTGTTGTGTGTTCTCTCATGCGGTGATTTAATTGAATGAAGAGAGTGTATGGAGGCTGGAGACACTGGGCTGTCGTGGAATTGGGTTGTGTATGTCTGGCATGGTGGTAACCTGCCTCAGGAACTAGATGGATAGAGAGACTGTTGGCAGGCTCAGAAAGAAGCCATCAGCAGTGTGATCTGGGATGGAGCAAAGTGGGTGAGACACTTTACTGACTGAAATGAAAACATCCAACAGATGTCATGGTTCCAGACAATGCAGATCTAGTGTGGGTTAAATGAAAGCATATTATAATTTTACAGTACCATTGTCCCTCCTCCCACTTCTTCTATAAGGGTGTTCCCCACCCAACCACCCACGTGTTGCCATGCCCTGCCCTGACATTCCCCTACACTTGGGGGAGGGGGCAACCTTGGCAGGACCAAGGGCTTCTCCTCCCATTGGGTCTTAACAAAGCTATCCTCTGCTACACATGTGGGTGGAGCCGTGGGTCTGTCCATGTGTATTCTTTGGGTGGTGGTTTAGTCCCTGGGAGCTCTGGTTGGTGGGCATTGTTGTTCTGATGGGGTTGCAAATCCCTTCAGCTCCTTCAATTCTTTCTCTAACTCCTCCAATGGGGACCCCACTCTCAGTTCAATGGTTGGCTGCAAGCATCAATCTTTGTATTTGTCATACTCTGGCAAGAGCCTATCAGGAGACAGCTATAACAGGGTTCGGTCAGCACGCACTTCTTGGCATCAGAAAGATTATCTGTGTTTGGTGGCTGTATGAATATAGGCTGGATCCCCTAGTTTGCCAGTCTCTGAATGGCATTTCCTTCAAACTCTGCTCCAAACTTTGTCTCCATATCCCCTCCTACTTCATATTAAGAAGGACTGAAATGTCAGCACTTTGGTTGTCCTCCTTCTTGAGCTTCATGTGGTCCATGGATTGTATCTTGAGTAATCCAAGGTTTTGGGCTTATCAGTGAATGCATACTGTGTGTGGTTTTGTGTGATTGCATTACCTCACTCAGGATAAAATAATTGTTTTTAATGGCTGAGTAGTACTCCTTTGTGTAAATATACCACATTTTCTATATCCATTCCTCTGTTTAAGAACATCTGTATTCATTCCAGGTTCTGGCCATTATAAGGCTGCTATCAACATAATGGAGCATGTGTCCTTGTTATATGTTGGAGAGCATTTTGGATATATGCCCAGGAGTGGTATAGCTGGGTCCTCAGGTAGGACTATGTCCAATTTTCTGAGGAAATTCCAGACTGAATACCAGAGTGGTTGTACCAGCATGCAATCCCACCAACAATGAAAGAGTGTTCCTCTTTCTCCACATCCTCACCAGCATCTGCTGTCACCTGAGTTTTGATCTCAGCCATTCGGACTGGTGTGAGATAGAATATCCGGGTTTTTTGATTTGCATTTCCCTGATGACTAATGTTGAATATTTCTTTAGGTGATTTTTAGGCATTCAATATTCTTCAGTTGAGAATTCTTTGTTTAACACACATGTCATTTTTTAATAGGGATATTTTATTCCCTGGAGTATAACTTCTTCAGTTCTTTGAATATATTGATTGGATATTAGCACTCTACTGAAATAGGATTGTTAAAAATCTTTTCCCAAACTGTTCATTGCTATTTTGTCCAAATGACAGCATTTTTTGCCTTACAAAAGCTTTGCAATTTTATGAGGTCCCATTTGTCAATTCTTAATCCTAGAGTGTAGGCCATTGGTGTTCTGTTCAGGAAATTTTCCCTAGTCCTCATGTGTTCGAGGCTCTTCTCAACTTTTTCTTTTATTAGTTTGAGTGTATCTGGTTTTCTGTGGAGGTCCTTGATCCACTTGCTCTTGAGCTTTGTACAGGGCAATAAGAATGGATCGATTTGCATTCTTCCTCATGCTGACTGCCAGTTGCCAGCACCATTTGTTGAAAATGCTATCTTTTTTCCACTGGATGGTTTTAGCTCCTTTGTCAAAGACTAAGTGACAATAGGTGTGGGGTTCACTTTAGTATCTTCAACTCTATTCCATTGATGTAGCTGCCTGTCTCTGTATCAATATAATGGAGCATGGTTGGCTGCAAGCATCAATCTTTGTATTTGTTTTTATGACTATTGCTCTGTAATACTGCTTGAATTCAGGTTTTTTTGTTAATTCCAAATTGCTCTTTCTAACTCTATGAAGAATTGAGTTGGAATTTTGATGGGAATTGCATTGAATCTGTAGATTGCTTTTGGCAAAATGCCCATTTTTACTATATTAACCCTGCTAATCCATGAGCATGGGAGATATTTCCACCTTCTGAGATCTTCAATTTTTTTTTTTCAGAGACTTGTAGTCCGTGTCATACAGATCTTTCACTTGCTTTGTTAGAGTCACACGGGTGTCTTTTATATTATTTGTAACTATTATGAAGGGTATCATTTTCCTAATTTTTTTTCTCAGCCTGGCTATTCTTTGACGAGAGGATGGCTACTTATTTGTTTTAGTTAAGTTTTTAACCAGCCACTTTGCTGAAGTTGTTTTTCAAGTTTAGGAGTTCTCTGGTGGAATTTTTATGGTCATTTAAATATACAATCATATCATCTGCAAATAGTGATATTTTGATTCCTTCCTTTCCAATTTGTATCTCGTTGACCTCCATTTGTTTTCTGATTGCTCTGGCTAGGCCTTCAAGTACTATATTGAACATGTAGAGAAAGAGTGGGTAGCCGTATCTGGTCCCTGATTTTAGTGGGATTGCTTCAAATTTCTCTCCATTTAATTTGATGTTGGCTACTGGTTTGCTGTATATTGCTTTTACTATGTTTAGGTATTGATCTTGAATTTCTGATCTTTCCGAGACTTTTACCATGAAGGGGTGTTGAATTTTGCCAAATGCTTTCTCAGCATCTAATGAGCTGATACTTTTGAATTTGTTTATACAGTGGACTACATTAATAGATTTCAATATATTCAACCATCCCTGCATCCCTGGGGTGAAGCCTATTAGATCACGTTCATTGATTGTTTTGCTGTGATCTTGGATTTGGTTTGTAAGAATTTTATTGAGTATTTTTGCATCAATATTAATAAGGGAAATTGGTCTGAAGTTCTCTTTCTCTTTTGGGTCTTTCTGTGGTCTTACTATAAGTGTAATTGTTGTGGCTTTAGATGAATTTGGTAGTGTTCCTTCTGTTTCTATTTTGTAGAATAGTTTAGACGAAATTGGTATTAGGTCTTCTATGAAGGTCAAATAGAATTCTGCACTAAATCCAACTAGTCCTGTGCTTTTTTTTTTTTTTTTTTTTTGTTGGGAGACCTTTAATGACTGTTCTTATTTCTTTAAGTATTATGGGTCTGTTTAGATCATTTATCTGATCCTGATTCTAATCTTTATTTTATCATTTATGTAGTTTAGGGGGACAAGAAATCTAAAGTCCTTTTCTCTACTGCACAAATATGCTTAAGTACTCCTGTTTATAATCATTCACATATATGTTTTATATCACAAAATAAAAAAATACAAACATGAAACAAAAATGAATTGTTGTGTTTTATTTCATTTTTTAACTCTAATCTAGAAATACAAAATTCTTTTTTTTTTTTTTTTTTTTTTTATTAACTTGGTTTTTTTTTTTTTACTTTTCGAGTGTTATTCCCTTTCCCGGTTTCCAGGCAGACATCCCCCCCTCCCCTCCCCTTCCTTATGGGTGTTCCTCCCCACCCTCCCCCATTGCCGCCCCCCCCCAACAGTCTAGTTCACTGGGGTTCAGTCTTAGCAGGACCCAGGGCTTCCCTTCCACTGGTGCTCTTACTAGGATATTCATTGCTACCTATGAGGTCAGAGTCCAGGGTCAGTCCATGTATAGTCTTTAGGTAGTGGCTTATTCCCTGGAAGCTCTGGTTGCTTGGCATTGTTGTACATATGGGGTCTCGAGCCCCTTCAAGCTCTTCCAGTTCTTTCTCTGATTCCTTCAACGGGGATCCTAGTCTCAGTTCAGTGGTTTGCTGCTGGCATTCCTCTGTATTTGCTGTATTCTGGCTGTGTCTCTCAGGAGCGAAGCTACATCCGGCTCCTGTCGGTCTGCACTTCTTTGCTTCATCCATCTTGTCTAATTGGGTGGCTGTATATGTATGGGCCACATGTGGGGCAGGCTCTGAATGGGTGTTCCTTCAGTCTCTGTTTTAATCTTTTGCCTCTCTCTTCCCTGCCAAGGGTATTCTTGTTCCCTTTAAAGAAGGAGTGAAGCATTCATTTTTTGATCATCCGTCTTGAGTTTCATTTGTTCTAGGCATCTAGGGTAATTCAAGCATTTGGGCTAATAGCCACTTATCAATGAGTGCATACCATGTATGTCTTTCTGTGATTGGGTTAGCTCACTCAGGATGATATTTTCCAGTTCCAACCATTTGCCACGAATTTCATAAAGTCGCTTTTGATAGCTGAGTAATATTCCATTGTGTAGATGTACTACATTTTCTGTATCCATTCCTCTGTTGAAGGGCATCTGGGTTCTTTCCAGCTTCTGGCTATTATAAATAAGGCTGCAATGAACATAGTGGAGCATGCGTCTTTTTTTTATATGTTGGGGCATCTTTTGGGTATATGCCCAAGAGAGGTATAGCTGGATCCTCAGGCAGTTCAATGTCCAATTTTCTGAGGAACCTCCAGACTGATTTCCAGAATGGTTGTACCAGTCTGCAATCCCACCAACAATGGAGGAGTGTTCCTCTTTCTCCACATCCTCGCCAGCATTTGCTGTCACCTGAGTTTTGATCTTAGCCATTCTCACTGATGTGAGGTGAAATCTCAGGGTTGTTTTGATTTGCATTTCCCTTATGACTAAAGATGTTGAACATTTCTTTAGGTGTTTCTCAGCCATTCGGCATTCCTCAGCTGTGAATTCTTTGTTTAGCTCTCAACCTCATTTTTTTAATAGGGTTATTTGTCTCCCTGCGGTCTAACTTCTTGAGTTTTTTGTATGAAATACAAAATTCTTAAAGATCTACACATGCTTAAATGCTTAAGGAACCCAATTTTATTTGAAGGAATAATTGAAATTAAAGCTGATTCTTGCCCAGCAGGAAAATAAAACGAACATTAGATATGACCTTGTTTACATGATTCTTTTTGAGGTAAATATGGTCTGATCAGTAAAAATCTGTATATGATTTATTGGCAAAAACAGAGATTTGGACAAGTTGCCTTAAGATATCTATGATGCAGCCTGAAAAAAGTAATAAAACTGCAGGCAAACAACCTTTTTTTAAAAAACAAATCTCTTAATAATATTACAGTTTGTATCTGTTGGGGTTTCAGTTGTGTAGCATCTGAATAAAGAGCTGCTTGGAACATTAGACTCCATGGACTAGAATTATGAATGTGTCTTTAAATAAACTGAATGTTGTTATGAGTTATTGACTCTCACTTCCTCCCAAGACACTCAAGAAATTGCTCATGGAAAACAGTTGCCAACTTTTCTTAGTAATGAGAAACTACTTTGAAACAAACAAAACTATTTTGAGCTAATAGAACAGATACAAGCCAGATTACTTGTGTCTCTGGATATCTCTGGTATGCCCTGGTTTAGTGTAATGTACCAACTTTCCCATTGTATTCTTAACGTATAAAAGTGTTCAAGGATGTCCTCTTGCCATGATGGTGATGTCTTATGGCAGCTAACCCAAGTGCCCAGTTCATTCACGAGAAGTATTTTGTGTTGTAGCGTTTCACTGGTTCTCCCAGTTCTTTCATTACATTGGTCTCCAATAGTTTAAAGTATTCCCTAATGAAATGTACTCCTCCCTGGCTCCTATTTTAATTATATATCATTGTGTATCTTTTAATCCCATATAATTATTCATGACTTCTTGTGTAAACCGTTTTCATTAAGAAGCTTTATGTTTGTAGAAAAGGAGTAGATAATATCAAATTCCCATATACTCTGTCAATGGCACTTACTCAATTTCTCGATGTCCTGTTTTCAGACACCTTCTTTCTATTGTACTATATATGGGTGCTTTTATGTTAACTTCTTTGTTTACTTGTTTATCATTGATTAATACTTCAATATCACTATATTTCATCTTTTTCTTAGTGCTTTTTAGTGGAACAACTTATTTCAAGGGAATCAGAATGTAAAGTGTCTTTCTATAACTTCATTTTGTGTCTGTTTAAAATATACTACTTTTAATCTTTTCATAATTTAAGGCTTATTTTAAAACATTTAAACTGGCATTTCCTTTGTGTGAAGATTGTCATATCTTTAATTTTAATCTTTCAAATATCTTATTTTTTTAATTTATGTTTCATTTAAATACATGAATGGTTGGGTTTCTATCAAGCGTCTCAGAATATTGGTGACAAGTTTTTTAATAATGTACATTTCAGATTTCATATCTGAGGATTGTCTATGGATAGTCAGCTTCACATGCTTTATTCAGAGGCCATATGTAGAGTGGTAGATGCTGATCAAGTTATATCATCCTATGAAAAGAGAAATTACCTGAAAGTTCAATCATGTTTAGAGATTCCATGTAAATTGTCTCTACTGCCAAGGTTGATACTAGAGACGAGTCCAAGTCAACAAAGGAAGTATATATTCCACCCTACTTGACAACAAATGTTACTCTCAATGAAATGAGGGCATATAGTCTTTTAGAGATGGTGGTGTGCAGACTAAATAGTGAGTGTTGGCTGAAGCAAAATGCAATATATTCATTCCATCAACAAGAGTGTTTGCAGCTGTACTCAAAATTTAAAATTGTAAAGAAATAGAAGAGTAACTAATTTTATATCAGTGAGAATGATATATTGATTCCCCTTTCCCATAAAAATGTAGTTACATATGGAGATTAGAATCAATATTTTAATTACATTTGGGGTTAAGTGGATTTGAAGACTGGACTAAAACCAAACCACCATGGATCTAATTATTTATATGTTCCACTTCAGGAAAGTCCAACCTTTAAAATGTTTTATGAAAACTGGCAGTTTTGAGACAGACTACGTACACTGGTATATATTTTGCAGACATCCCACAGGACATATAGAATTTTATTTTTGATTGAGATGATAGATAGAAGCTTAGAGAAACATGTAATTTTATCTAAATGTGCATTCTAAATTCTACATAAAACATAGTCCAGAGCAATATATATGTATATGTATATGTATATATATATGTATTCAAAATTCACTCTATAAATTTTATGTGAATGGCTATATACGTAAAAGACACTAACATTGTATAATGGTTGGGTTCTAAAAAGTTCCCATTAATGTTCCTTTGTTTAAAGATCTGAATCTCAAAACATCATTGTAAAATGTATATTTGGATGAAAATGCATTATAAAAATTCTGACTCAAAAATAGATGAATGTTTAAGTATTGATTATTAATGATTACATTTTATATACAATTAATCATAATAATTAATCATTCACAATCTAGTGTGGTAGTGCAGTATAGTAGAAGAACACAAAGGGAGAGGGGACTGTTTTGTAAAGTGCTCCAGCTTTATAATTTTTTTTTTTTGGCTTCTGGCTATATGAAGCATGATGCTTTGCTGTACTTAATAAATCTAGTCATGATGATCAGTAAAAGTAGACGCATGTGACCAAGGCTGAAGGCTCTGATGACATTGACTGCAAAAAACCTTTTCAAGTTTAAGTTCTAGTTTAAGGTCTACTCTCACATTTGATTAAAAACAGATACCTAATTGACAACTTTGTGTTTTAAGGTTTTATTTTTGTATTTATGATATGTAACAAAATATAAATAAAACCAAGTTAGACTTGGTATATCTGTGGATTTAACATTTAAAGGTAAGGAATGTGGAGCTGGAGAGAAGATCTAGTAATTAAGAGTGCTTACTGCTCTTGTGGAGGACTAGAGTTCAGATCCCAGTAGACCAGTTAAGTAGCTCACATTCTTTAGCTTCATCTCTATAGGATCCAATGCTTTTTTCTTGTATCCATGTATACATGAATTTATGTACAATACACACAGAAAACACATATACACATTAATAAAATGGTTGCAAATAAATCTTAAAATATATTATTGAAAGATGTGTATATGCTATAGTCAGGAGATAATAGGAGTTTACACTGAATTCGTCAGCTTGGTTCCTGGCTGTGATTTTTTTCCTTTCTTCATTTGTTTCTTTGAGCATTTATTTGTTATTCTTCTGTTACACACACACACACACACACACACACACACACACACACACACACACAAACACAGATATATAGAGAGCATTCCACTTACTATGAATGAATGAATGAATGAATGAATGAATGAATGAACAAATAAATGAATACACAAATAAGTAAATATCCACATAAGAGCCAGAGCTCATTTAGCTCTTGGGGTGGATATTGTGGAATACTGTTTTCTAGCATGATATTACTGTTGCTCTCATGAACTCAAAGAAGCCATCATTACCTGAAAAGTATTGGACCCATGTGTTGGGCCATTTTATGCAGTGAAGAGGAGTCTTACCCTTGCCTGAAGATTTATTTGCAGTTAATTGTTGGCCCAGGAAAAATAGACACTGTTTGGTGTGCTATGGCCAAAGTCATGTATGCAAATCTACCAGAGTTCATTGGAACATACAAAAAAGAAAAGAAAATCAAGGATTAGTTCACAGGGAAGCAGTCGTTTGGAGTGGTAAGGGATAAGAGTAATAGTAATTGATTATAACCAAAATAAATTCAATATGTAAATTCAAATGTAACCGATTCATTATAATATTACTTATATAGTTGTATTATCTATAACAATTTCTGATAATTAAAATAAATTTAAATACCATTAATATTTATTTTGTAAGGTATATATGTCTAGAAATAAATTTTAGAAAAGTACATAGTATATTATAGGCACAGATATTTATGATCTTGGACATCATAGGATAAAATACATTTCAATTGTTTTGGAGTATGAACTTGAGTGGATATTTTCTGTTCTTTGTTTGTTATTTCTTTCCTAATTTTAGCTTTCTGAACTTGGAAATACTTTTAGAATATTAATTTGAATTAAATTTAGATTTTATAAAATCTAACATAAACTTCCCTGTGTTATGCATTTCACATTCGTTTTTCCCCATTTCAGTTGCTGATGACTGCCAAGATCATTCCACAATCAGGCTTGTTTTTCATCAGTGATATGTCTTTGGTTATAATATGCAACATGCAAATACTGAGCCAAAAATACCTAGAGATATATCAGGCCTCACCAAGTTTTAAGTTGCTACTTTAATTGGAGCAGAAAAAAAATTACTTTCTGCCAGTTATGGTAATATGTGCTTGTAAGAAACTAAATTAACTAGCTTCATATTTTTAATGTATTCTAGAGATGGCTTATCGTGTTTGCAGACTTAGGCTAGGCATCTGCCCAGCTGGCCTATACCTTAATAAGTGACTGGTTGTGGTAGCAGCTGGTAGGGTGAAGATAGAACTGTGTTCTGTACACACAAATGAACACATAAACCCCTCAAATATGTTTTCTTCTGCCATTTAGCTTCTGATAGACATCAAAGAAACCAGATTTACCTTTGAATTCTACCTAATACTTCATCCTGAGGCATAAATAATCCCTTTAGCAGTGAATTCTATATTGAGATATGAATATGTATAACAAATGTTTAATTTGAATGTATGAGTATGCATTTTTGTATCTTTTCTTGGAACTATATGTAGATGTACAATATTTACTAAGGCAATACAAGGAAAATCTGTGTATTCTTCATTAAATTTTTCAAATATATATTTTTTCTAAAGTGATTTATTTAGCTCATGGTTTACCGATATTGAAAGTCTAATTTTGAGCAACCTTGTCTGTCTGGTCTTTGCTGTGTGTCCCCTTTGTTTTACCAAACACACCAGACAATTAAAAAGTGAGGTGTTTTGTGCTAAAAATCACAAGCGCATACAATGACGTTGCTTTCTAACAACAGTCAAGTCTGATGAGGACTTTACTGAATCCAGAGCTACAGAACCAACCACACTACTCCTTTCTGTTCTCAGCAGAGAAGGCATGAAAACACCTTCCTGGCCTGTTTTGAGGAACTCTCTTCATATTTTTTTGTGATTATAATATAATTATATCACAGGGAAATTTACAAAATTCTATATTGACTCCCATGTAACTTTCTCAAATATACATGAAGTAGGTGGCCAGGAAATTAAGATTAAATAGGTTACTCTTAACTATCTTCAATAGAACGACTCACCTTTTAAACAGGGGAAGGTCTCTCTTGGATTGGGGGCTTAAATTTTAAAGAAGTTAAAATCGAGATTGACTAGCAACTTGATTGATGACCACAAAACAGACAAGCAAAAAACAAAACAGGATTGGCCTAGCTATTTTAGCCTAAATGTAGTTAAATGTACAGTCCATTCAGTTCCGAATAAATCACCCGTAATATTGTTCTATCTTTTCCTTATCTTTGTAAGAAACAGATGAATTGGTTATAACCAGAGATGTGCTTTTTTTGAAGGAGTAGGAAAATATTGGAGACTTTCATTTTAAGTTTTAAATATTTTCCCTCTCTTGCTAGAATTTTAAAATATATTAGCATCTATCATCTAGCAAGGTATATTAATTATAGCTATTTAAAGTTAGCAAATGTATCATTGAAGAAATTGAGCTCTGACATTGTAAAATGGATACCTATACTTGTCCACTGCCATGGTACAGGTGTTTCATTATGATAATAGGTTGAAATACAGTGTCTTCTCCATTTCATCCATGTCATGCCTTCTATGATTCATTATTTTCACATGATAATTATTTTATGCAGGATAGCTACTTGCTACTTCAAATTTATCAGCATGGACAAATCTATAAGGGCATCTTCTTTATCAGTCTCTTACAAATTGAACTACATTTGTAATAATCTTATTTAAAACACCTGCAGAAAGGGGATTCTACAATTTCCTTGGTGACAATTAAACTACTTAAAAGTTTCTACTGCAAGCTGTCTTTCTGAAATTTTCTCCAAATGCAGCATGCTGTAAATAGAATCAGATGAATCGTATCTTGTTTTATCTTACAAAATCTAGCAAGAATATTGAGTTTTCTAAGTTCATTACCGATAACTAAGTCATGGGTTCTCATGTTTCCTAATTAATGTTATAAAGAAACTTCTACATATACTCCTATATATACTTTGAATATATATATATATATATATATATATATATATATATATATATATATACATACATATATATACTCAAAGTGGAGTGGTAGAATTATTCTCAGTTTTCTGATAAACCACCAAATTGATTTCCAGGGTGGTTGTACAATTTAACACTCCCACCACCAGTGAATACTCCCCTGACTCTACATCCTTACCAGCATGAATTGTCATATCTGATTTTGATCTTTGTCATTCTATCAGGTAAACTGTCGACGCCCATGCCAGCACGGTACTGAGAGCCAGGTGGAGGCCTGTCAGGTTTAAGAAAAAAAAACATACTTGGGTCATTTGTGTTAGGAGATTGCCACAGCTTTTACTTGATTCACTGAATATATACCCCAAATTCATTGAGTAGAGAAATCTAGGAAGCACAGTGGAAAAACTGGCTTACGCCCTCAGGAACAAAGAAAGAGGAACAAAAGACAGGAACCGATTAGCAGAGTTATCGTCCAGGTGTACCACCCAGGCGTGCCACTCAGGGCCAGAGCGTTCCTTTCTTAGGAACGAAAGGCTTCCACATGCATCAGCGAGGCTCTTCCCCGGTCAAACACTGAAGGGGCCCCGAGGGTCTGACAGTAGATGAGGGAACCTCAAAGTCATTTTGATTTCCATTTTAATGATGGCTAAGGATGTTGAACATTTTTAAGTTTTTATTAGCTGTTTGAGATTCCTCTGTTGAAAATTCTGTTTAAATCTGTGCCACAGTTTTGGTTTATGTACTGGCTTGCACAAAATCTGCAAGTTACCTGGGGGAGATGTCCAAAATAAACACTCAAGTTTGTTCTTTAAAAGTAGATTTAATAAGATAAGAATTCAAAATTTCAGATTTCAGCAGATGGAAGGAATATATTAACACCAACAGTAGAACAGTAAAACAAATATTAGTAAGTTTAAATATTTAAAATAAAATACAAAATAAATTTATAATAATTTTAAGGTTTTGAAATTATAATTTAATTGCAACATTACTTTCTTTTCTGTCAGGATATGGTCCAAAATTGGAGTTGTGTGTGGAGAATTCTGCATTCTTGTGAGAAAACTCCAAGAAAATAAAAGTCTTGTGACCTCAGTTTCTTCAAAACAGGTAATTGTTCTGAGAATTTGTGTTCATGCTCCTTCAAGGACACTGCCTAGGAGTGAGTTTACCTCAGATCGTTCACTGGAACTGGCTGCTCTTATTTCTTCATCTGCCTACATAGGAAAAAAAATATATTGTTTAGTGTGATGTGCCCATCAAGTGTACCTTTCCAGCCAAGTACAACTTCCCCTTGACCTAAGGTTTATTATTTATTGGTTCTACTCTCAGGCCCCACTGCCTCAAAGAGGTGACAAGTCAAGCCTGTACAAGAACATAAAGGCAGCTATGAGATAAGAGTTCAGAGACCTTCACAGAAGCACCTGAGTGAGAATAATGGGGCAGAATTCAGGGCAAGATTTGCTTTATGCAAAGCTTGTACATCATTTTTTAAAGCAACAGGGGGCACATATATTAAAATACCAACACGTAGATTGCTTGCAAATTATTTATGAGTATAATCCCTGGTTTTCAGAAGAAGGAACTTTAGATGAAGGAGTATAGGACTGAGTATAAAATAACATTGGAAAAGCATGTGAGATGGGGAAAGATCCTTGTTCAGTTTTGGGTCGTCTTGGGGCATTTATTTATACTGTCATGGGAGATAAGGAAGATATTAATAATGAGGAAGAAGTGGTAAATTCTTTGAATGAATGTGAACTAGATGATTGTACCTTAAAACTGGTAAATAGGCAAAATAATAAGGCAAAATCAGAATTAAAAATAGCATTTAAAAATCTAGAAGGAAAGTTAGCATTGTGCAGTCTCACATATAATCTTAAGAGGCAAGAAAAGAACTACAGTTATTTAGGTACATACTAAACCAAGCACTTGTGTAACATGGATTCTTCATTTCCTTTAAACCTACTTATTTTAATCACTGAAATGGCTGCCACCGTTACTATAGCATAAGAGAATAAACCACTGGAATAAATGTATTTGCATCACAAAGACCATAAAATACTAACTGCTTGGCTCATTCTTCATGCTCAATCAGTAAATCAGAGGAGGACCTGATGTCAACAGTTACGTGGATTTCATCCTTGCTGCATTATTTTACTGTAAACTAACAATCAGTTTTAAAAGTATTAGAGAATACTGTAGATTTTCAAATTTCATATGCTGATTACGATAGAAGGATAAGAAATTCTTGTCTAGATGATAAGCTATGGGATTTTCTCATGCCCACTGAATTTGTGATTTAAAAAATTCTCTAACCTTCTCCCATTTTACAGCCAGATACATATTTTATTGATGGTTGATCTAATTGTGTAGGAGGGACAAATGATTCAGCTATTCATCAAACTATCCATGCTATATTTTCCTGAGGCCAACTAATAGGACAAGATGTCTTGATGCCTCTATTACAGTTCATTCAGAAATTTTAAATATGGTACCAGAATTTTTATATGTTTTAGAGTTATTTCCAGTAAAATCTCATATTCCTGCATGGGCTAACCTGTTTGCTTCTTTTCTAGAGTGAAATAAGGCAGATGCTGAATTAACTGGCTTTATTATTACTTCTCTAGAAGAAACTGAGAAGGGATATGCATCTGCCTTTGCAGATGTGCATTCCTATAAAAGATCTATCTGCCAGATGGAACTGTTGTCTAAGAGGCTTAGTAGTGAGTAAGCACGCACTTTCCAGTTCTTTCGGAATTCTAGCTGCATAGTTCAACTCAGCTCTCCTGGCTCAAACTCCTCTACAACTTGACTGGTTCAATCTGGCTGCTCTCAGCTTCTCGCTGAATTCCTCTGCTTCTCCTCAAACTAACTCTGGCCATTTGTTCTAATCGTTTGGCACCCTCTTCTCTAGCTTCAACTGCCTCAACTCCACTGCACTTCACTTGCTGCACTGATTCTCAAGTGACTGCTCCTCTCTGCATTGCTCATAGATAGACTCCCATTCCTGTCTGTTCTGGTAAGACTTGGATGTATCCTATCTCTGACTCATTCTCTGGTGTGTCATTTTGGCTGACCCTCAATTAGATGTTACTTTCAAACATTAGTGCTTCCTTCTAGAAAGTAATTTTCCCGTAAAGGTGTATGTTAATGGGGTGTCTGCATTTCAACCAGATCATACAGACATCTAGGTCTTTGGATGTGATTCTTTGCTAGAGCAGCCATGTTGCTGTATTAACGTTCCTCTACATATTCCTCTGGGCCCAGTCTGAAAAGGACAATGGCAGAGAGGAAAGCAACAAGGGAAGTCACCAGAAAGATAGTAAACCTCCAGCTAAAGAACAAGAAGACATATCATATCAACAATAGCGACAGAAGGAAAGTCTGCCCAGTTTTATTTAATGTGATTATAGCATAATTATATCGCTCCTCTTGTCTTTTATTCCTGCAAACACTTCGATCTTTGATCTCTTACTAGTTCATGATCTATTTTTTCATTAATTGTTGCTACATGCATGATTGCTGCTATATCCAAAATTTGGAGGTAGATGGTACAATTTAACTTGTGAACTAAAGGCTTATGGAAAACTGTTAAAGTGATAGAATTTGAGAAACTACCTCCTCAACCAAATAGAATAAACTATATGTGCAATCTTGTGGGATATTATAACCAGCAGCATTTTATGAACTTAATTTTATTTTATTCATTTATGTATCTGGCACATCTATTATCTAGTATCAGATATTGTTTGGTTACTCCCACAAAGCTTTGTCCATCATGGCATTAGCATATGGTGCAAGCAGGAAAACATTGTTTTTCCATGAGTTTATGACTGAGTTGGTGTTTACCTTTCCTTCTGTAGTATGTAGAAAACATTCTCTTACTAAGAACACTAGAACATAGCGATTATGGCTCTAGGTTTTACATAGCAAAAACAACCACCAGACCACAACCAATCTATTCTTTAAAATAAGAAAAAATGAAGAAAAAGCAAATTATTAAGTTACATTAAAAATACACTCTAGAGGAAAAAAAAATCTGCTCTTAAACCCAAACTAGATAAGATGGATGAAGCTAAGAAGTGCAGGCTGACAGGAACTGGATATAGATCTCTCCTGAGAGACACAGCCAGAACAAGTCAAATATAGAGGGAAATGCCACAAGCAAACCACTGAACTGAGAACAGATCCCCATTGAAGGAATCAGAGAAAGGTCTGAAGGAGCTGAAGGGGCTCGAGACCCCATATGAAGAACAATGCCAACCAACCAGAGCTTCCAAGGACTAAGCCACTACCCAAAGACTATACATGGACAGATTCTGGGCTCCAACTTGATATGTAGCAGTGAATAACCTTTTGGGGGCACCAGTGGAAGGGGAAGTCCTTGATCCTGCCAAGGTTGGACCCCCAGTGTACGGGATTGTTAAGTGGGAGCAATAATGGGGGATGGATAGGGAGGGGGAAACCCATATAGAAGGGGCGGGGGAAGGTTTAGAAGGCTGATGGACAGGAAACCGGGAAAGGTAATAACATTTGAAATGTAAATAATAAATACCCAATTTAATAAATTGGAAGAAAAACAAATAAACAAAAAAAAATTCTTTACAAATAAAGGAACAGAATAAGTGGTTGGTTTTATTAAATATGTATTAGTATAAAAGAAAGTTAAAACTAAATTAAAACAAACAGCAACAAAAGCAAAGCCTCTTACCTTGATTTATACAACCTTCATACACAGCTTGTCATGAACACTTGGTTTAGCTGATTATTTATTTATTTATTTATTTATTTATTTATTTATGATTATAGATGAGTTGTGAGAAGTTCAGTTCTGCATTATTTTGGTTTCTAAGCTGGATGACAACTAGTGTGTGATACCTTATAATGAAATAGCTTACATTTCTTCCACTTATAGACCATGGTCAAATTCAACACAAAACATCCACATGACAGTTCACAACTACCTGTAACTGAAGTTCCAGAGGATATGATACCTTCTCTTGATCCATACATATGTGATGCACACACAGATACACACACGCGCGCGCACAAACACTCACAAACATACACACAAACATACACACAACTCACATTACCATTTATGCCTGCTTGATATCTATTGCCATCAGTTTCAAACTCTCTAGATCCTTAAAGATACATACATACATACACACATACATACATACATACGTACATACATACTATGTGTGTATGTGTGTATGTGTGTGCATGTGTGCCTGTGACTTGCTTCAAGACATTGCATTGTTAATTTTTTTTCAATCACACTTACATAAAAGTAACTAATAGAGATGCCTTATATGAAGCAATCTATAACACTTCATTGGACAGAAAAACAAAGTTGCTCTCTCTTGAAATTTCTCTGTGTAAGGGCAAAACTTCCAAATAAATAAAATACATAATATCCCAAAATAATGCATAAGCCAATATGAAATTCTGAAATACCCACTGCATCAATTCTATTCTATTCTATTCCCATGCTTCTATTTAAATAAAAACCAGCTGATGCCGGCTAAAGTGGGAAAGTAGGAATTTAAAATAATGGAATAAAATCATTGCAGTAGCTCCCTAAAACTATCCCATGCCATCTTGGGTCAGGTTTCTGTGACTAACTAACACCCAGTATTGGTTTTATTTCCTTGCAGGCTCACCCACATTGTTACCTGAGTACTTGGGTTCATTGTCAATCCTGACAATCAATCAGTTAAATACACACGTGATGGTGGAAAACAGCAAGAAGACTTTTTCCAGAGGCCACATTAGGAAGAGGAATAAATTAAGTGGTCCACTGGTCCCTCAAGTTGTCTTCCATCTACTGGAGTCCTGACATGAGGATCATGCATAACTAAGCAGTCCTCATGTGTGGTCTCTAGCATCATTAACCAATCTTTTTCTGTGCTTAGTCTCTCCTCCAAGGTGGTCTGACAAGTTGTCAGAACTGGATAACATCTTTTTTTCTGGAAGACAAGCTAGCCTCTTGCTCTTACCAGGTCCCAGCCTTTCTCATCTGTCAGCATGAGATGCCTGGGGCAATTACAGTATTGGAATGGGTTCTAGTTTTTAATTAGTTAACAGAAGAGAGGAGTATGCCTCGCTTCTCTTATTTCTCCCAACATGGCTACATACTGAAGAATCTTATCATACAAGTTTCATAATGTAAACTTTTCTTTTAAATAAAACTCTCTCCTTGACAATTGCTCTATTTACAAATTTCAAGAGTCAAGGAGTTGGTTGTTGATTCCTTTTGTTTCTGTTTCTTCTCTGATATTGTCTTTCCTTTTTGTCTTCCCATGGAAAAGGTAATCATCTTTTATCATTTTGGAAAATAGGGGACTTTATCAAAATCTTAATATAATATGAAACACCACATGTTCTCTCCTTTAAAAAGAAAGTGAACAACACTGGAAAAGGAGGAATATTGGAGAGAACAAAATTAAGAAAAGTAGTATAATAATTTCATGAAGGAAATGAGAACCAAAGCATAGATAATAGGCTTTGGAACAACATAGAATGGCCACAGAAGGAAGGTCCACCAGGATTTGATTTAAATAAATACATGAGTAGTAAGTGGAAATTCTGAAAGCTTGCTCTCGCTTACTGGGAAAAAAGTACACCAGTAAGGTTGCAAACTTTTACATTTTTTCCTTTAGAAAAACAATAAGATGTGAACACCTTCACATATCTCTGGCTGTAGCTCTTAGGAAATAAGGCACAGATGGGAAAGAAAACAACCCATACTTTACGCATGCAAGCAGATGACTATAGGAAAATAGAAAACCAGTCAATTAACATGGCTCATTGAGAAAAGGAACTTGTGACCAAGGCTGAGGGTCTGAGTTTGATCCCTCAATATTCTGAACTATCCACTGATCCCCAAAATAATGATGTGGGATATGAACGTCATACGCTACATAAATATATACATACATGTGTGCACACGTACATGTATACATACATAAATACATGAATATATGAACAGATAAGAAGAAAGGGGACCAGAAAAGGAATGGAGAAGGATGAGGCACATTTTCTAAGGATCAACCTGTATAATTTGGCTTCCAAAAAGTTGACACAGAAACTTAAATGGAACCAATAAATATTATTTTTCAAAAGACAAAACTGCAAAAGTATGTTGTTTAATAGGTTATCTATTGTTTACAGCAGTTTACAAAATGTTAAGAAAACTTTGCCATTAAAACTTCATGATCCACGGTGAAAAAAAATTGTGAACTGCATATTCATAAAGGAAGTATTTATAAGAATACATTGAATACACATTTGAAAAATATTACAGGGAACATGATTAAATTTCTATAAAATGTCAACATATTAAGAACATTCTGGAAGCTGAAGTAGAAAGTCCTTTTATCTGTGCCAATGATTGGTGTATCTGCAGTTAGAAAATTAGGAAGTATTTTTTTTTCACTTTTCCAAGCTTTTTTGTGCCTCTATCGTTAAATCTCTAGTCTTCACTTTTATGAATTGTAAAATTAGAACAGTTAAACCTCCTTCTGCTGATAGAGAAGAGTGAGTTAATAATCCGGTTGTTGGCACCTTACAGGTATTGAACACTTACTAGAATCAACTAATAACTTTTAATCAAAAAAATATTTCTTTAAGTACTTTTCAGCCACTCAAGATTCCTCTGCTGAAAATCCTCTGTTTATCTCTGTAATCCATTTTAAAATTGGGTTATTTGTTTTTTTGAAGTCTGTCTTCTTGGGCTTTATATATATATATATATATATATATATATATATATATATATATATATATATAAAATATATATATATTGGATAATAGCCTTTATTAGACATAGGGTTGGTGACTTTTGTCCTAAACCGTATTTTGCACTTTTGACCTATTGACAGTGTCCTTTGCCTTACAGAAGCTTTTCAGTTTCATGAGGTCCCATTTATCAATTCTTGATCTTAGAGACTGAGCGACATGGTGCTTTGTTCAGGAGAATTTCCCCTGTGTTCAGGGCTCTTTCCCACTTTCTTTTTTATTAGATTGAGTGTATCTGGTTTTGTGTTGAAGTCTTTGATCCACATAGACTTGAGCTTTGTGCAAGGTGATACATATGAATTTATTTTCATTATTCTACATGCAGTATGCCAGTTAGACCAGTACCATTTATTGAAGATGCTTTCTTTTTCTTTATTGGTTATTTTATTTATTTGTATTTCAAATGTTATCTCCATTCCCTGTTTCCCCTCCACAAGCCCCATTCCCTTCTCTCTCCAACCTGCCACTATGAGTGTGCTCCTACACTGGCTCACCCACTGTTAGTTCAGTGGCCTAGTGTTCCCCTATCCTGGGCCATCAAGCCTTCCCAGGACCAAAGGGCTCCTCTCTCAGTGACGCTAGATAAGGCAATCCTCTGCTACATATCCATTTCGAGCCATGGGTACCCCCTGTGAACACTTTGGTTGGTGGTTTAGTCTCTGGGAGCATTGGGGGCTCTTGTTGGTTGATATTGTTCTTCTTCCTATGAGGTAGTAAATCCCTTCAGCTCCTACAGTCCTTCCCCTACTTTCCTCATTGGAGTCCCCTGTTCAGTGCAATGCTTGGTTTTGTACATCACACCTGTATTGGTCCAGCTCAAGCAGAGACTCTCAGGGGACAGCTATACTGGGCTTCTGTCAGTTCTTGGCATCAGCAATAGTGTCTGGGTTTGGTGTCAGCAGCTGGGGCCATTTTTGGATGTCCCTTCCTTCGATTTCTGCTCTTAGAGACTGAGGCACATGATGCTCTGTTCAGGAAAATTCTCCCTGTGCCGAAGAGTTTGAGGATACTTCCCAAGATCTATTCTAGTAGATTCAGTGTATCTTGGTTTGTGTTTTGGTCTTTGATCTATTTGGATTTGGGCTTTGTGAAAGATGGTAAATGTGGTCTATTTTCATTCTTCTACATGCCGTCTCCCAGTTAGACCAGCACCAATTATCAAAGATGCTTTCTTTTTGCAACTCTAAATTTTTGTCTTCTTTGTCAAAGATCAAGTGTCCATAGGTATGTGGGTTTATTTCTGGGTCTTCAGTTCTAATCCATTGATTGACCTGGGTCTGTCTTTGTACCAATACCACGTGGTCTAAGGCACTATTACTTTGTAGGACAGCTTGAAGACAGGGAGGTGAATACCTGAGAAGTTCTTTTATTTTTGAGAATCATTTTGGATATCCTGCATGTTTTGTTTGTTTTTCCAAATGAAATTAAGAATTACTCTTTCCATGTCTGTGAATAACTGTGTTGAGCATATAACCAAAAGATGTTCAACCATACCACAAAGGTACATGTTTCACTATGTTTATAGCAGCCTCATTCATAATAGGCCAAGCTGAAAACAACACAGATATCCCTCAAGTGAAGAATAGATATGGAAAATGTGTTTTATTTACATAATGCAATACTATTCAGCTATTAAAAAGGAGAATTTCATGAATTTTGTAGGCAAATGGACAGAAGTAGAAAAGATCACCCTGAGTGAGGTAACACAGACCCAAATGGAAATACATGGTATGTAATCACAGATAAGTGGCTTTTAGCCAAAAATGCAGAATACCCAGGATACATCCCATAGACCATAAAATTTTAACAAGAAGGAAAGCCCAGGGGCTGGAGAGATGGCTCAGCGGTTAAGAGCACCCGACTGCTCTTCCAGAGGTCATGAGTTCAATTCCCAGCAACCACATGGTGGGTCACAACCATCTGTAATGAGATCCGATGCCCTCTTCTGGTGTATCTGAAGACAGCTACAGTGTACTTATATATATAATAAATAAAATAAATCTAAAAAAAAAAAAAAAAAAAAAAGGAAGGCCTAAAATGAGGAGGCTACAATGCCACTTAGAAGGAGGATTAAAATAATCACTGGAAGCAAAGGAAGAAACAGACCTAGGTGGGCAAAGGGAGGAGGAGAAAAGGAGGACAGGATCATGTATGGAGCAGAAAAGATTAGGTATGGTGGAAGATAGGCTGGAAGTCCAGAAGGCTAGGGGAATGAATGGAAATATGTAGCTTCTGTGGGTGACTATGAGAGACTCTCCAGAAAGATGCAGAGACAAGGGATGTGAGAGATTTCCAAGACTAAACTAGAGTGATCTTAACTGAGATGCTCAACAATGAAGAGAGGGAACTTGTAGAGTCCACCTCCAGTAGGTCCTCAAGAGGAGGGGGGGTGGGATCCATCTCCAGGGCAGTACACCCAAGTCATGCCTTTCAAAAATTACTGCACTTCCCCCCCAAATTGTAACTGGTGCTTTACTAAAAGAAAGGTCAGAGCAGGGAGTCCATGTTAAAGGAGCAGAAAGTTGAAGGAAGCCGCCTATCCAGCAACTGGCCCAACAGTGGTTTGGGATCCATCTCTCTTAGGGCAGTACACCCAAGTCTGACACTATTACTGATGCTATGTTGCACTTATGGACAGGAATCTAAAATGGCTGTCTTCTGAGAAGCACTACTAGCAACTGACTGAGACAGATGCAGATACTTACAAACTCCCACTTGCTTGAGGTCAGAAGAGTTAGGGGGAGGGACCGAAGAAGATAAAGGAGATGGCAACCCCTTAAGAAGACCAACAGGATGTGGGGACAAAAAAGAAGACCAACAATATCAACTAACCCGGACCCCTGGGTATCCTTAGAGACTAAGCCAGCAACCAGCTAGCATAGATGGGCTGGTCTGAGGTCCCAGACATGTATGTATAGCAGAGTACTTCCTTTTCTGGCCTCAGTTGGAATGGATGTGCCTGATCCTGTAGGGACAGACTGGAGGTCTCAAGGAAGGCAGATGACTGGGAATGTGGGAGGTAGGTGCACCCTCTCGGGGGAAAGGGGGCGGGAGAATGTTGTGAAGAACTGGAGGATAGAATAAGTTCTGGAATGTAAATAAATAAAATAATGAGTTATTTTTTTAAAAAGAGAGGAAAAAAGGAGAAAATTTAATGAATAGTTCTATTTAGGAAGGATTGATATTTTTAAAGCACTCACAATATCTTGACTCTTCCTTTGTTTTCTGTACCCAGAAGTCTCTCTGTGAACAAGACAGTGATACCCACTCAATGGACTAGCAGTGAAACCTGAAATCTATAAATCCAATAATAGTTTCAGCATGTATTGAAGATTCAAACTTTTTTTGCTGACAAAAGAATTTCATACTCTTAATATTTTGAAAAACAAAGTTCTTATAGTTCCTTCAGTTTCTTTTCAACAAGCAAAAATACATATTGTTCTTAAGGTATAAATAAAAACATTCTAAGAAAGATAACATTATGTTGGGTTACACTGACCTTCTAATATAGTGAATTTTTCTGTTTCTTAAACTCACCAAAAGTATTGTATGCAATTATTGTATTGTAGAATGTTGTGCTTTGGTATTTGAGCTTACTTCATAAATAACTTTAAGTATGTCAAGCAACCTCACTTGGCAAATTGTTATCACAGTCTATTTATTTTTATATCCTCGACATTTTTGTACTGGGTTTTTATTTCAATACTTATGAGTTATATGATGGGTAAGTTCATATATATATCATATACCATCTCTCAAAAAATACAAGAAACATATTATTTAAGTGATGTATCTCTTAAGGCCACACAATAAAATGTGTTCATAATTTCCATACTTTTTGAACAATAAGAAAGGTACAAGAAAAATGTCAAGGATAATTTCTAGTTTACTAACCACTGTATAGAACAAATTAGGAAAGGAAGGACTGAAGATTCTAAGACATCAAAATGCATTAACACACAGCACACGTTTATCTAAGGATGCACAAAATGCCTATCTTTAAAAACTTGATTTTGATACTTGTGCTATCACTTTGTATATGTGAATAGTTAGTGGGTTGCATGAACCTGTGCACCTGGAGGATCTCTGTGAATATCTGTGCATGAATTTGTGAGGGCTAGAGGTTCAGGAATCTTCTACTTTATTCACTGAAATGTGGTCTATCACTGATCTGATACTTAGCTGATAATACTATGTTTGTTGGCCAACAAGCCAGTAATCTTGTCTAGGCTCTTCTTACTAGAACATGTGTGTGCTCCCATCTTGGTTCTTTTTTTTTTTTTTTTTTTTTTATTATTATTCAACACATTTGGAGTGTTATGTGTTCCCTCCATCTTGGTTCTCTTATGTGTTCAGACAAAGAAGGATTTATTTCAAGGAGTCCAAAAGTAGCTTGGTCCCTGGGCTCTGGTTGTGGCAAAATGAGATATCTTTCAGATATTTCATTCTTGTTTGTTTTTTGTATTTGTTTGCTTGCTTCATTGGGGTTTTTGTTTGCTTGTTTTTATGATTTTTTTTTTCATTTTTGGTTTTGTTTTCTGAAATAGGCTTTCTCTGTGGAATCTTGGCTGTTCTGGAACTCATTCTATAGACCAGGCTGGTCTCAAAATCATAGAGATGTGCCTGCCTCTGCCTGTCATATACTGGGATGAAGACGTGCATCAGGACCATCTGGCAAATTCTTAAAACACAATAAAGTACTTAGCAGATATCTCATGGATTTAACTTACTTTTAAAATAACACAAACACAATTGTCTTCTGGAGTGTACAAATTATGTGCATAATGTCAAAGGATAAGTGAGATAAATGAACATTTCATTAGAAGCTGTGTTTCTACCTAGAGGATTGCCTTGTAATACATAGATACATTATTAGTAATTTAAATAACTATAAAAGCTTCCTAAATGAGATTATTGTATATCATTTTCTGGTTATAAAATAATGACAACTTTATAATTTCATGGATCTTAGAAAATTATGAAAAATTTGGTAAAAACTAACATTTTCTTTTTTTTTTTTTAATTTTTTTTTTCGGAGCTGGGGACCGAACCCAGGGACTTGAGCTTCCTAGGCAAGCGCTCTACCACTGAGCTAAATCCCCAACCCCAAAAACTAACATTTTCAAAATCAATTGTGATATCCATTCTGGCAGATAAAAGTATTGAAAATTTTTAATATTTTTTGTTAATATTACTTCCAGCAGAATTACTCTATGTAAATGGATCCAAAGTTGAGTCAATGTAGTGTCAGTGAAGAAGAAATCAGCATACATATTGAAAAAAATAACAATATAAGAGCTTGGAGGCTTTAAAATAAATGAGTGATAGATGAATTAACACTAGGAAAGATCTCCATAACTATGTATATGCTGCTCAGTTCTAAATGTGTAGCAGTTGTCACAGGAGGACCACAACAATTTGTGCAAAGAAGTAGGCAAAGACAAGGACATAACCAGGTCTGCTGTCAACTATTCACATCTACCCAAGCCCATGATGTTTTCCCTAATCCTAGAGGAAGATAAGAAAACCAAACTCTTCCCCTGAGTCAGCCCTATGCCAAAGACGCTTAACTTTTTCTACAGACGCCAAAACAAGGATCTGGGTTACATTAATATTCTTACTCTCTCTACCCCACATTTCCAACCTTATCTGAAGCACTATATGTTTTTAATTCTAGAATTATCCCAAACAAGCTTTCTTTCCAATTTTATCTTTAGAAACTCTTTTTGTTTAGACCCTGGGAGCTCTTGGGGGGTTGGTTGGTTGATATTGTTGTTCTTCCTATGGGGTTGTAAACCCCTTCAGCTCTGGATGGCTTTTCCTTTGGTCTCTGCTCCACTCTTTGTCCCGTATTTCCTTTTGAAAGGAGCAATTCTGGGTTAAACTTTTGAGATTGGTGGGTGGCCCCATTTCCCAACCAGAGGCCTTGCCTAACCTCCGGATATGGTCTCTACTGGTTCTCCCTCTCTTTGTTGGGCATTTCAGCTAATCTCATCCCTAACCACCAACCAAAGAGTACATATGGAGGGACCTATGGCTCCAATCGCCTATGTAGCAGAAGATGGCCTTGTCTGGTATCAATAGGAGGAGAAACCCTTTATCTTGTGAAGGCTCAATTCCCCAGTGTAGGGGAATGCTAGGGCGGTGAGGTGTGAGTGAGTGGATGGGAGGGAGCATCCTCATAGAAGAAGGGGTAGTTGGCATGGGAGAGGGGGAGACTGGGAAAGAAGAGAACATTTAAAAAGTAAATACTTAAAATATCTAATAAATTGGCCTCCGTGGGGATCCATCCATATACTATCACCAAACTCAGACACTATTGCTGATGCCAAGAAGTGCATGCTGACAGGAACCTGATATAGCTGTCTCCTGAGAAGGTCTGCTAGAACCTGACAAATACAGAGTCGGGTGCTCTCAGCCAACCATTGGACTAGGAATAGGTCCCCAATGGAGGAGATAGGAAAAGGACTGAACGAGCTGAAGGGGTTTGCAACCAATAGGAAGAACAACAATAGCAACCAACCAGACACCCCTAGAGCTCCCAGGGACTAAACCACCAACCAAAGAGTACACATGGAGGGAACAGTGGCTCCAACTGCATATGTAGTAGAGGATGGCCTTGTTGAGCAACAGTGGGAGAGGAGGCCCTTGGTCCTGGGAAGGCTTGATGCCCCAGTGTAGAGGAATGCCAGGACAGGGAGATGGGAGGGAGTGGTGTGTGGGAAGGGGGACACCCTCATAGGAGCAGGGAGAGGGGGTATGGGATAGGGGGTTTCCAGAGGAGAAACCAGGAAAGGGGATAACATTTGAAATAAATAAAATAATATCCAATAAAGAAAAGAAAAAAATCTAATTAAAATAAGATACTCTTTTTGTTTTGCACAAAATTCAGGAAGAAATAGGTTCCCAACACTGAGAGAATATTATAGTTGTATCTCGGAAACAACTCAAGGACAGGCTGTGTGCAGTAGAATTGTGCATCTTTAACATTAGTCAGGAATTCTAATAATTTTATATTTCAAAATACTTTTGTTAATATTTTAAATTATGTATGTTAACCACTCCAGTACAGAGTTTTGAAATAAATTAAGCAGTTTGAGGAAGTGAGTGTTCCTGTGATTCATTTATATAGTAGAGGACAGAAAGTTAAATTAAAAGTAAATGAAAATTCAGTAATCACAGAAAGTTGTAAACAGAAAAATGGAAAGGAAAATAGAAGGAAGGAAAATGAAGATGCTCACCTCCTTCTTTAACCAAATCAGACAATATAGGGAGTCTAAAACTTCAGGGAACGTTTCTAAGCCAGTCTCGCCTAGTGGAAGCTTGGGAAACTACTTTAACACCCCCAGAGCCACCCCCATATTATCAAGTTTTAAAACAAATGATTAATGAATTTTGAAGAAAAATCTATACCACTTCATTCACTAAGTTTAGAGAGAGCCAGAAGAGATAGAGATAAAGATAGAGAGAGAGAAGTACAAACAGAATGACAGAGAGACAGACTGACAGAAAGACAGAAAAAAGCTGTATTCATTTATTTAGGAATGCAGACACATACTAGACAATGGGCTGGTACATGGGAGGATTTGAGGGAAGAAAGAGAAAGAGTAAATGATGGGATCATATTATAAATATAAAAATAATAGTAATAACAGTGTCCCATTTCACTAATGACAACTTTCCATATTTTGTCGACTGGCTGGCTGACAGTCTCTTTCAGCTCATAGTAGCAACCACACAGGATCTACTCAGACCACTTTAGATAAGGAACCACTTCCCTGCTGATAAAGAGATTATCATGGTGAGTGCTTAAAATGCTTTTATTTTTTTAAACCCACTAATGTGAAGCACTTCAAACATCTAAAAGTATGATCATTTTAAAATGCGTTTATGCACAGAGACTCATGCTATTTGCTTTTGTAAGGCTCTAGCCATTCGGTGGTAACCTGACTCAGTAAGGAGAGTGTCATCAGTACCAAGAAAAGATAAGGTCAAACCAGCAGCCTCAGTCTTGCAAGTCCCCGGATTCGCACACTTAGGGCTATTCTGCTCTCTCCAGATTCTGCCTGCTCCCAGTACCTTGCGTTTGGTGATTTAAGGATTTTTTTTTTCAGTTTGATTTCTGCAAGTCAGTGATGCAGACAACTTGTGTCCGAAGGATCATTACCACTGTAGTCATCACCTTGAAGTGAGGCAGGTCTGTGACTATGTTGCCCAAAAGGAGAAGACAGAAAACACAATCTTTCTGCTCAGATTACACATGAACGTTTTTATACCCGAAACAGTAATGCTTCTTCCAAGTTCTGTTATTCACTTATTTATTATTTATTTATTCTAGTTCCACCTTTCCACTGGGCTGCATACATAAACTCTAGAGATAATATTAAAGTATACTATTTGGAGATGATCAACTTAGGAACTCCAGATCATCAAGAAAGCAATGGCAAGACCTATGAATGCTGGTCAGTTGGGAGTGCTATATTCCCAAATCTGACTCTCCAACAACTCTCTCGCCACCAAGTACCCACACAGTAGCACCCAGACCTAGCCTTCTTGTGCTCCAAAACGGTCACCACTGGCTGTGTGACAAAAAAAAAAAAAAAAAAAAAAAAAAAAAAAAGACCTACATTCTGGAGTCTGGGGTTCTAAACTCAGGGTATCAGCGTTATCAGTTTTGGGCAAGAAACGCTCTTGTTCCTTTCTCAATACCTATCAGTCACTCAACAAGGACTTAAATGTTCCCATGCATTACTAATCCTTGAGGAACAAGACCCCATTCTTATGTCTCCTTATACCTTTACTCACGCCTGCTGTAAGCCAAATACACCCATATTAGTTAAGGTTTCCACATACAAATTTGACATTCGGGCATAATGCTTATTGCCTTGACAAATATGATGAACCTGTCGTGTCAGAGTTTAAAAAGCTGAGACAGGAAAATCATTCAGTCTGGGCAACACGGTGGGCTGCCCTGAGGTGTACAGTGGCATCTTGAGTCTCAGAACAGTAACAAAAATCAAGGAGTAGGCTGTGAGATTTGAGAGGAATTGGGAGGAGAGTTAAGAATTTGCTTTTAAATGTTGCTTAAAGTATACATGCTTGCAAATGCAAATCCAATACATTCTACTACCAATAAAGGAAGAAAGCAAAAAATAGCAGGCAAGTGTTGAATATGGAAACAGTTTACTTAACAAACCTTGTGTGCCAAGTGTCTTTATAACATATGTAGGACAGAATGAATTTCAGCAAAAATATATACTTTTCTGCTTCAACATATGGGTTCAGCATTTGTTTTTTCTTCTTTTTTTTTGTTTTTCTTTTTCTGTAAATTCTGTAATCCTTGTTTAAGTAAAACACACTACCAAAATAAAAAATCACAACAGAGCATAAAAATCATGTTTCTTATATTTATATAGCAATATCAGCATCAGACTTCAGTTCATGCACGGGTCAGATATGGGTTATTATGAATCATACTAGTGAGGTTTTATGAGGAGAATGACTTTTGACCTTCATGTTTCCAGATGTGACTGTTTGCTGTTTAATCGTCAAAACAGAGCCATGGTCCCCACTGAGAACTGGCAGGAATTCATTGTACAGTAGAGTGGACTATTTATTTTACCTCTCAACAGAGGCTGGGTGTGTCCTTGGTCACTATATTCCCATAAATCATTAATATACTTTTGTTTTCCATGACTCATTGAATTAATGATTTATGTTACGCCCATTGTCTTTCTCCATACTATTCTGTATAAATTGTTCTAATTATGTAATCAAAAGGTTTGTTTTCATTTACTGTTTTTCAGGGCCAAGAAATTTTGCATTAAGTCCCAATCTTTCTGTGCAGCAGTAGAAGCATTAATGATAAATCCACCAAGCAAGTGTAAAATAGATTTACAAGTTTTGATAGATAGTTATGAGGTGATCCATATAATTTCATTTAGAAAAACAGTTTGTAAAATAGCTATTAATACTAGCCGTTTTTTATGATGAGGAAAAACATGGAAGAAATAAAAATTTTAATTCAGTAAAGATAGTCATATAGAAATTAACTTTGTTTATATTTTCTATTTGTAGTGATGACAAAATTTTACCTTTTAGCATATAGCAGGATTTCCAATTTCCATACTCTTAAATTGATCATTTGAAATAGGAGGAAAACAAATATAAAAAAAATCACTACAACATATTAATATATCATATGAACTTAGAACACAAGCCAAGGGAAAATGTTCTTATAATCATTTCCATATGTTGACTTCATGCATGTATATTATAGTATATAGAATATATTAATAGGCATTTTCAAAAATTCAAATATAAAATGCATCAATGTTAGGAAAATTACTACTTATCTCATTTACCTTTATAGGGCAAATATTCAATGAACACTGACATAAAGAATTGGAAAACAAATATAGTGGCCTTTTTAAAAAATGTTCTAAATTGAAAATAGTATCTTTCATTCAATATATTCTGATTACAGTTTACCCTCCCTCTACTCCTCCCACTTCCTTCTCTCCTCCAGATTCACCTCATCTGTCTCTCGTAGAAAGTGGGCTTCTAAGATATAATAATAAAATATACCATAATAAAATTAAAAATTAATGTATCTGAATTGGACAAAACAAACAGAAGAAAAAGAGCCCCCCAAAGGCACAAGAAACACAAATAAACAGAGAGACAAATTCAGTCTCACATTCAGGAAGCCCACAGAAATACAGAACTAAAAGTCATAATATATACACAAAAATTTAAATACAAAATTTCTAAACGAAAACATAAATTCTAAAATTCAGATTGCAAGTACCTGTGTTCATAGTCAGTGATTCTCATAGTCAATCTTTTATGGCCTTTCTCACTTTTTATAATCATCTGCATATATACATATATATATATATATATATGTATTTGATACTATTATATTTAAGTGTAGAGAATATATTCATAGTTTCCAAAACTCAAATATAAGATGCATTTATGCTTAGTAAAATGCTTAATTATATCATTTACTTTTAAATTATATATATATATATATATATATATATATACATACATATATACGTATATATATCAACATACATTGTGCCATTACACCAAACCCTTACTGGGCATCTATTATTAAGCCTTACCATGAGCACAGACAGTAACAATCCAGATGTTTTACCTCTTTGTAAGGTTATAAAAATTCAGGAAGATTATGGAGTGGTTGCATTGGATATGAACCAGATGTATACTTAATCTGTGAGCAATATGTTCTCATTATAATCTACTATCTGTTCTCTAAGAAATGCAGATGTCATAGCATGCCTGAGTAAATGATTCAACAAGTCACTAATAAAAAACAAACAAACAAACAGAACATGTATATTTGTCCTTGCAGGTGGAAGGTACAGTCACCCTGCTATCAGGATCACATAGTAGGTTCTTAAAATTATATATGCTTGACCCAGACTTCCTTCATCAGTTGCAGCCCAGAAGTTGCTTTGCTAAGAGGATTTCTAGATTACCCTTGTTTTCAGAGCAAAAGTCTTGTGCATGTGTTCTTCCCAATGTTTTAAATTTTAAATTTTAAAATTAAAATTAAAATACTCCCAGTACAAAATTTCTGATACTGTTGTAGAGTAAATGATGCATTGTAAACAAAATTGTAAGTGTGCTTAAAATTTCCCAAGTGAATGATTTTGTCATTGTGCAATGTCATGACTGCTATTCAGAATGGTTTTATCTTCTTAAAAAAATTACATGAAATTTCACAATTCAACTCTTCCATTTAATTCCCTTTTTTCATTGACCAATATTTCTCATAAAGCAGATAAATAAAAAAATTGTTATAGGTAGTTACTCTTGAAAAGTCTGTTATCTAAAATGAGCTTTTAAGGAGTACAGGACTGCGAAGTATATAAGGAGATAATCACTCTGGCAATTTCATAAGATATGTCAGATTTACTATGCATGATTTATCCCTTGACCTTGTCAGAGAAGTGCCTAGCTTTTAATATATAGATATAGATATAGATATAGATATAGATATATGAATAAAAAGTATCACTTCCAAGAGTCATTATGGGTTTTTGTGTATATTCAAGTATAATGTATTTTTCAACAGTTTTCTCTTTTTACATTTTGAATTATAATTATGCCATTCCCCATTCCCTTTCATTCCCCCAGGGCCCACTCCCTTTTTATATATTTATGGATTTTTTCTTTAATTATTGTTATATGTACCTGCCAGTGAAAGGTGCTGAGGAACTGAAGTTAAATTCAAGACTCCCAGGGGACCTGAGATCAGGATCTTTTCTGAAAGCCTCCTTCCTAAAGATTAGCTTGGTACTACAAGGCTCCATGAAAGCTTCAAAGGGAGAGAAACAGCCAATGGTCCTACAGAGTTGTGATGCCTAGGAATCAGGACAATGACCTACATGATATAATGATCCTAGGGATAGGGTAGTTGCACTCATAATTTGGAAATAGAAAATAGATCTCTTATTGAACTTGAGATCTGCTCAACAGCAAAGAAACGAGGCCTCGTGTAGAAACCTAGGGAACTTCTCAGACCTGGTGAAATCATTGATCTTGGAGAGCTTACAACTCTCCAATTTACTAACCAAGCATAATTTCTAAATGCATCCTAAATATATATCCTAGTGACAGTGAAGAAATATAATCTATCCTCAAAGAATTATTTTGAAAATGATACGGACCATGCACCATCCAACTACTGAGATCAAGAGATCATGTGGTGCATAGTGCCAAAGGTACAACAAAACTCATGGACCGAAGGCTCAAAGATTATTGTGAAAGCATGGTTAAAAGAACCTGATCATAGTACCTGAGATCATGCATGTATATGTACCATTGTACCATCATACCTACCAACACACACACACACACACACACACACACACACACACATTCAAGAGAGAGCATTTCAGGGACGGGTGTGTTGGAGGGTTTGGAAGCAGAAAGGGCAAAAGGAAAGTGACTATATTATAATTTCAATAATATTTGACAAAGTTCTAGCATTACATTTACTTTATTACAAATGGTATGATGGTTATGGTGTCTATCAGCTTGAAAAAAGACAGAATAACCCAGGAAGAAACCACTCAGTGTGCCTGTGTGTTATTATCTTGATTACAAGACTTTGAAAGTCTGCTCACTATGGGTGTTAAAATTCAATAAGTGGGATCCTGTGAAATTGTGCATGCATTCTTCCATTCATCTCCCTCTTTTGTGAGAAATGGGGTAATGTGAGCAGCTCCTGACACTTTTTCCCTAACGTTATTGACTATAATCTGGAAGTATGTGCAAAAATAAAACCATGCTGCCATCTGTTAGTTTTTCCAGAATAATTTATCAGGATATTAGGATGATAATCTAAGACAAATGCTATGCTTCCTTTTTTGGTTGTTTAATATTTCTTTTGCATTGATGAAAAATATATTTATACATATAAATTATCTGATCTTTTTAACACAGTTTATTTAAATGGAACAATATCGATATCTCACAAATTTATACTAGATGATGAAATAACATTTTTTAAGGTTTTGCCAGATCCTAGTGCTCCGACATTAGAGTACTCATCTCATGGTTAGTTGGTTTATTATTCTGGCCAAGAAATACATGCTATAAGGCATCATTTTCCCAGTCTAAGCCTTTGTAGCACCTGGAGAAAGTCCTGTGACATAATCTAGATACAATGATACATCGGAGAATTTGCAAAAAAGTATCTTTGGGAAAGCTTTTGCTTCCTTATAAAGAAGTTGTAACTGGATGAAACCTGAGCATTGCTTTTTCTTAAATGGAGTTATTTTGCTGGACCCACAAAGATCAATTTAAAAGTCTCTTGCAAAAGCTTTGGAAATCACACTTTCTGTGGTACTCAACCAGTCACAGTTCAGCTATGACTGTTACCATTTCCTCTTTAAAGGAGAGAAGAAAAGGTGAAGGCAAAAACCTCTTTTAATTTTATTTGGCTATTACTTTATAGATTTCCTTTAATAAAGGAATGGGAAAATATATGAAGAAAATATTTGAAAACTTAAAAGTGTTACCTTCTCTAATATTGTCATAATGTACTGCCTGTGTTTCTCAGTCCCCCAATTTCAGCTTTTTATACAGGCTACTGATAAGCAGTGATCAATGGCCTAGGGTACTGATTTTTAAAAGTTATTTCCCACTCTCTTTTTCTCTACCTGAACTCTCCCGTAGATGACTCTTCAATCTTTTTTGAATTTTTTGCATCTTTTACCCTTAAATATTGTTATAAATATAAGTGTACATTTTTCTTAAATATAGAAGCACAATTAGTCAGTCTGCATAATCTTACTATTGTGTAGGTTTTCAGGGCTATTTGGACTTAGATAACCAATTGGTGTTTTCATCCATGGGGAAGTTTATTTATCCCACTCCTAAACTTTCTTGGTTGCCAACATTTCTTTATAAAGAGTTGAAGCCTTGTAGGCTACCTTTGTCCTACTTAGAATATCAGCTCATATGAAGGTGGTAATGTTGGTGATATATATATATCACCAACATTATATATATATATAGATATATATATATAACTCTAAATTACTTATGTGAGAAAAAAATCTACTCAGCATGATCAGTGGGTAAAATAGAATATATATATATATGTATATATATATATGTGTGTATACATATGTACACATATATGTGTGTGTGAACAAATTATTCAAATGATGAGATTCTTAAGAAAAGTAGTAGAATATACAAAAATATATCACTTACTTGTTTTTTAGCAATAAGAAGAAATGCAAGATATGGAAATTGATTAATGTCCTAGTAATTTAATTGTTATGATTTCAGGAATGATTGTGTGTCTATTATTATCAGTCTTTCTCATGTTTTCCCAGTCATGATGGCTGAAGTGTCCTTTGATATATAATTTGAAATTTTTAAAACATAAGTTGTGTATCTGACATATTTCTTTCTGTGTACAGCTGCCAGATGATGGGTTTCCCCTAAAATGGGTTTTCCAGATGTTCTTATTGCCCTCATCTTGCAAAATCGCTCCCCATCCCACCCTGTGCTACTTTAACAGATCCAGGAAGCCATAGTACTGCCGTTAGCTTCTCCATGCTGGGTCAGAGGTGCTCTATAAACCTTTGCATGGTCATTTTAATTTTACAGTTTTTATTGAGAGAGGGTCATAGAGCAGTCTAAACCATAAAAAATCAAAGACTAGCATTCCTGGGTTTTACAAAGACATAGTTTCCATTACTTGAATACTTCAAGATCTGAATAAATTTATTGAATATGTTATAACCCTGTTAAAATTCGGATCATTAAGACAAGGAAAGAACAATTTAAACAGTTCCCTGAAATTGTATAGAGAATTTCTCCAGAAAACAGTATAGAAATACAATTTTAAATAAGATCTTTATATTAAAGATTATGGTAGTAAAATGATAGTTTTAAAATGCTTTCTAAAAGACATAGCAATAAAACATAATGTATTATTTACCCTGAACAACAGGTCTTATTTTTCTGATTAAATTTTCTATTACATAATATAGAAAGGCAAAGAGATAGACTAGAGAGCACTGAAAGTATTAACCTTTTCTTGTAATGTTAAGTAACCATACCTCCTTGTACATTTACATAGTCTTCAGATCCATGGTCTATGTATAATTAGAAGAGTAAGTCTGTGTAGTTGAATGGTGGCACAATATAGAAACAGGTAATCAAGCTGCATCACATAATGATACCAACTACTCTTATCCTTTATGAAAACCATTCTTACAACAAATATTTTATATGTAATATGGAATATTCCTGCTATAAAATACATTGTGAGTAGTTGCTCAAGAAGCACATAATTTATCTTCTTCTAGTGGGACTTACTATTGAAACATTTTAATCTTCGTGACATTTTCAATGACTAAAATGAACAGGTTAACATTGTAGTTTAACTTCATAATTAAAATTTTATTGTGTAATCTGTTGATGATCTCAAACTGTGTTAAGGAACTTTTGAGAACGTTATTTTACTGTATCTGTTCCTTATCATGCCAATAGTTACATTGTTTCCTTCTTGGGAACTTTTTTTTTTTTTCAAATGAATTGTGAGTGATTATAAGGTGTTTGTTTCAGTTTTCCAATAGGACTATGGATTTGTTGAATATTCTATGAACTTACTTGATTTCAATTATTTTGTTCCTATTGCTCTCATTTAGTTTCTATTATCTGGCATATCCTATTGTACATCCAATATAAGTTCAGATACAAGGTAATTTTTCATATTTCCATATACATATGGTAAATTATAGTCATTCCCCACTTTATACTCCTGCACACCTCTGTTTTTCCCATTGAAAATCTTCTCCCATTTCAGCATTTCAGAGTTCCTTTTCTCCTGCTGTAGTGTAAAACAAAAGAAGCCAACCATCAGACCAACTCATTTGAAGCTATATGACTATATTTTTATTTATGTTATTACATTTGCCTTAACTGCAAAGTTTGCTATAGTTAGACAAAATACATGTAACTCATGAGGATGCAAAATCATTATCTTTGAGCTCATGGTTCTTTAAAAACCATCAGTAACTTTGGAAAAGAACTTGGGCAGCTCAAGTGCTAATCTCATGCAAATGCTAACCTACGAAGGTCATTGGTAGCTTCATTAGATGATTCTGGTGTTTATAAACGGAATCAGCTTTCCGCACAGTTGTATTGAAATTAAGAATTTTCAAAGCCTTGTTCTCAAGATAAAAGTCAATTGCCTATTGCGGCTTCAGATTTTGAGGTCACACACCATCATTTCTGAGTTATCTACACAGTAAAGTTTGAGAGGATATCTTGCTGTAGGAGGCGATAGGAGAGGTATGTGTGTTGTTGTGCACACGTTTGTAAGTTATTGTCTGCCTGAGGTTGTAGCACAGCTGAAGGTTTTTAAGGAAAGGCTTAAATGACAGCGACATTATTAAGGATACCGATTTGGCCTTGATCTTTCATGACAGATACCTAAGACTTGAATCTAGTGATAGCACGTTCACTGTAGTGAGTAGCTAGGTGACCGGGTGTGGATGGGAGATTGTTAACATTGCCTTTCCATCTTGAAGCAGCCCTTCTTCCCATCAATTCACCTGTTTAATCTTTCCAACTTGAACTAATAAAATTAGACTTAAAACCTCAGTTTCCACTCATATATTACTTTAAAATAAAAAGTAAGTAGTGGCTTAGGAGTGAAGGATGTGTGAACCAGATTCATACTTAGTAATGTACTCTCTTTTAGCACATGATTCTCTGTGACTTATTTTCTATAACTTTGGATTTTCATACATGTGTTTAATTCTCACTTATACATGTACATTAATTTTTCGAAGTGGTCATTACTGTTAGTCACTTGTAATTAAAAGTATTGTATAGCCTACTGAACCTTCCAAATTAGAAAGGTAGGATTACAGAATTCCTTATTCTAAACTATCCCTAATAGGACAATATTTGATTTACACATCAACCACCATGAACCTAATACACCAGCCCTGTAAAAAGAAAGGTACTCTTTAAAGAAATTTTGTAGATATTCAAAATATAAACACAAACATATTCTGCTTTAAATTATAAACATTAACAAAGAATATTGTTTCCATGACCAAGAAAAAAATTCAAAAGAAAAGAAAATGAAATAAACAGTTAAAGACTAGACCTCTCTTATTAATAAAGAAGAAGGAAACTAGGTATCCCTGAAAAAGGACATATAAAAAAAGTGCAACTCATTTTTTCTAAATTTACAAAGGAATTTTAAACATATCATATGCTTACTTGTGAGTTTTCACTGTTCCAGAGAAATGGAATTTATCAACCATTACCCTTTGACAAAATGGCTTCTAAAAATTCCAGAAAAACACCTTACATTACCTTCTGTCTTGGTATCTGGTATTGCACTATTTACAGTTTTTACTTCCACAGCTAATTCCATTGAATAAAATTAGTGGAAACTATTTGTCATATCCTTTATCATTAAACTCTGAACACCAAACTTGAAATCTCCATATTTAGTAAAGGACACCAAAGAAGAAGGCCCATTCTACACTTACAGCACTTGAAAGGAGACTAGAAAGTTGTGTATTATGAGTACATTATGACTCCAGCCACATATGTAGCAGAGGATGGCATTGTCCAGCATCAATAGGAGGAAAATCCCTTGGTTCTGTGAAGGCTCGTTTTCCCAATGTAGGTAATGCCAGGGCATTGAGGTTGGAGTGGGTGAGTGGGAATGGGAACATCCTCATAAAAGCAGGCAGAGGGGAAGCGGGGATGGGAAAGAAAGCAGATAACATTACAATGCAAATACAAAAAATCCAAGAAAAATAAAATTAAAAATAAAAAGAAGAAAGTCCAGTCTATAATTCTGGACCCAGGGCGAAGTAGGTAGTCTGCACTGACTTAAATAATGTTTCAGTAAGGATGTAAGGAATGATCCTACTCTCTAGTATTTAATATTACTGGAAATTTTTAATGTAAGTCAATACTAATTGGAATAAAAGTATAGTTAATTTGTCAAGGTCTTGGCAAATAAATAAGTTCGTAAAATCCTTACAGAAAAATCATAAGATACTTAGTTCATTCCCCAGCCTGTGCCTCAAATGCTGGACATTATAGCATATACTGACCAGACAGCCTAACCTAAGAGTTAAGCCCTAGGTTCTACTAAGAGATCCTATTCCAAAGAATCAAAGTAGATGATTCCTAAGTGTCTACATTTGAGTTTGCCTCTAGGCTCTATGTGCATCCATAAACACATGCATGACCACACACGAAAATGACCTGGACACCCATTTAACTCTACACACATGTGCCTGCCAACATACAATATTTCTGCACATTTTTCTAGGCTTTTTGAAGCTATGAACACAAAAACATTGCAAAAGCATATAGCTCTGTCTTCAAAGAAGTCATGAAACTGTTCTTAATGCAGTATTACTTTGCAAGAACATATAAAAATATTTACTTTGGCATACATTTCTCTCTTACTTACATGACTCTAAGAATTTTTTGCAATTCAAAAATAGAAATATAAAATAAAATGTACATGTGTTTGAGGTTGCATGCTTTATTTATTTAAATGATTCTGGAATTCTAATTCTTTTCTCTTTCCACTATACAGGATACCTTATACAGCACTATTATTACGCTTTCCCAGAGATGACCTGGGTATGTTTCAAGGCAGGTGACAATGTGGAAAACACAGTCTACATTCAAATTTGTCCAAAATCTTAAAATGAAAATATGGTTGACATTGAGATGTGCGAAGAGAGCTTGACGTACACCCTTGGTAAGGATCAACATCAGTTGTAATAAACATCTCACTAATAAACCCAAGCTCTGCCTTCTATAATGTGATACATAAGACAAGGCACCCAGAGCTCATGGAAATGTTTCTTTTAAAATGTCTCCACCAGGGAAAATTGATTGTCAGCAAACTCTTTTTGTTTGAGAGTAATTGATTTTTAACTAGGGAGCTTTTACAAACATTTTTGTTGAAGGTTAAATGACATGCACATAATTGCATATATTTACTATCTATAGCTTGATGATTTGGGCACATACAAAGAGCTCTACAATTATAACAAATACAAGGCAACATTTCCAATACTTCTCCATGACGCCTTAGTCCCTTTGCTTTTAATTCTTTTATTTTTGTGATATCACCAGAAGATCTACATTTTGGTAAAATTTGAGATATTATATTATTCCTTATCACAATTAATTTGTAAGCCTGTTGAATTATAAAAGTTCTTTAAAGATTACATTTGCAGGATAAGTATAGTTGTGTACTCATTGAAGAATTACTCACCATATTCTTCAAGTCTGTCATCTTGGCAACCACAAATACTGGCTTCTCTTAAGTCTCTCTTTTACAGATACCTCACAAAAATGGAGTCATGAAGCATCTCCCCTTCTCAACACTCCTGAGTTCACTTAGCACAATGTATTCCACATTAAGTTGTCACAAATGGTGATATTTGTTCCTCCTCTTCACAAGGGAGAATAACATCCAATCATGTGTATACATGATATTTTATTTATTAATTAATTTATCAGAACATAAATTCAGTTTCTCTGTACTATAAAAATGAAGATCATTATTACAATGAAATGGGTAGTGCAACTCTCTCTTTCACATGCTCACTTTAGTTATTTTAAATCGAAATTCTGTGTTGTATAGTAATGCTTTCATGATTTCTGAAGGAACTTCCATACTGAAAACCACAAACTTAAGATTTTTGAATTCCAATGAATACCTTGCAAAATGTACAGCTTTACAAATTTGTATTGGTAATTATTTATTGTATATACAAAAATTTACTGTATATATAGTGAGATTATAACAGAAGTGAATACTTCATTTCACACATGATTTCCATAATTCTCATCATTTATTCCTTTATTAGTCATTCAAATATTTTGCTTAGAAAATGTTGCTCTGAATGTTTGTCTAATTTTTTCTGAGCCTACAGTTTTTCTGATTTGTCAAAAAGCTGATGTTCTTAAGGTACTGTTTTCTCTCCAGCCACAAATTTGCCCAAGTCTTTTGCTTCAGGAGCTTCTTCCTCAGGATTGATCCTCTGATTTGTAAAAGCTTTTTCAGTCACAGTTGCAGATTTCTGTTCATAATGATTTGTCCAAAAGAACATTACGGGGATGGGAAAGAAGGTTAACGTTTCTTTAGACTAACATTACAACACAAACAAACAACAACACACACATACAAACACATACATACACACACATACAAACACATACACACATATACACACACATATGCATAAACACACACACACACCACACACACAACACACACACATACATAAACACACATACAAACACACACACACATACACACACACAAATGGGGTAAATTGTAATTAACATTTTCTCTACTTTATATCCATGTGTGTATTGAATTATGCTGATTTAATTCCTCTTGTTAACTTTGATGACTTTGCTTTTATGGCTCATGTGGATTTGAGGATACTTTCTCCCTGTATGTGCTACATATGCCACTTAGATTTTCTTGTTTGTAAACTATAATTATATCACTTTCCAATTCCTGACTTCCTTCCAAATGCTTTCATATACTCTCTTTGATCTGTTTCAACTGCATGCCATTTTTCTTACATATATATATATGCATATTTATAATTATATGGAAATATATGTATATATTTCTAAATTTATGTTTTTCTGATTGAAGCATTTTTTAAATTTTTATTGGATATTTTATTTACTTACATTTTATATGTTATCCCCTTTCCTGGTTTCCCCTCAAAAATACCCACCTACGCACCCACTCGTGCCTTACCTCCCTAGCATTCCCCTACAATGGGCCATCTATCCTTCACAGGATGAAAACACTCCTTTCCCATTGATGTACTTTTTGGTTGGTGGTTTAGTCCCTGGGAGCTCTGGTGGGGAGGGGGTCTGGTTGGTTGGTATTGTTGTTCTTCCTATGGGCTTGCAAACCCCTTCACCACCTTCAATCCTTCCCCTAACTCCTCCTTTGGGGTTCCTGTGCCCAGTCCAATGATGCCTGCAAGCATCCTCATCTGGATTGTTCAGGTTCTGGCAGAGCCTCTCAGAAGACAGCTATATCAGACTACTTGGCATCAGCATAGTGTCTGGGTTTGGTGGCTGTATATGGAATGGATCTCCAAGTGGGGCAGTCTCTGGATGGCATTTCCTTCAGTATCTGCTCCACTATTTGTCTCCCTACTTCCTTTAGACAGGAGCAATAGTGGGTTAAAATATTTGAGATGGGTGGTGGCCCAATTCCTCAAGCAGGCACAGTGCCTAACTTTGGATACATTCAAAATGGTCTCTCTGTGTCTGGGGTCCCGAGACTTGAGTAAGGGTCTTCCTTCGGGGATCTTTCAGTACCATATTTTCTGTATCCATTTTTTCTGTTGAAGGGCATCTGGGTTCTTTCCAGCTTCTGGCTATTATAAATAAGGCTGCTATGAACATAGTGGGCCATGTGTCCTTGTTATATGTTAGCGCATCCTTTGAGCGTATGCTCGGGAGTTGCATAGCTGGGTCCTCAGGTAGTACTATGTCTACTTTTCTGAGGAACTGCCAGATTGATTTCCAGAGGGGTTGTACCAGCTTGTAATCTCACAAACAATTGGAGGAGTGTTCCTCTAACCCGATTAGTCTGCATGTTACCTGCATGCATGCCTTCAGGTGTTTCATTTAGTTTGTGTAATCGGTGGGTATACTTTCCCTGGAGAAAACTATTTCTCTTGTTCTCAGAATTCCTTAGTTGTCTCTAGTTTATTGTATAGGAATTTAGTTTCCTAGGCTTTCCTCTGTCCACATTAGGATGTCTAACATCATTGTCTTAATTCACCTCATGGTTTGGTTGTCATTTTGCTGAGATTTTAATATTAATAGTATTAAGGATGGAGATCTCCTGGATGGTAGATACATGTAGAAAATACTAACCTCCTAATTTTGGCTAATGAATTTTGTAGCTTTCATTTTCAGAAAATCGATATATATTTTTACAATCCCTTAAGTGTTCTTATATGATTGACAAATCATACCACTAATATAACAGTGGTAAAATTATTGAAAATAATTTTAAAGTGCAATAAGAAGGTACCTAGAGAGATGGCTCCATAGTACAGAACATTGGCTGTTCACTGGAATAATCAAGGTCCATTTTCCTGTATCCACATTGCAACATCCAACCTTCTACAAGTCCAGTTCCAAGAGACCTAATATCCTACTCTCGTCTTCCTTGGCCTAAGATATGTACATGTTGCACAACCATTCATGTAAGCAAAACATTTATAAATGGGCAAAATAAACAATAGTTTCAGAAAGTTTTAAATACAGAAAAAGGTGAGATGTCAATTGATTTAAAAAATAATTCCTCAGATCATTTATAGATAAGTTCATTATAGGTACAGACTGTCCTTGGGATCAAGACCAAGACGTACAATTATCTGTCAATTGAGGTATGCAAGAATTACATTTTTATAGTTAGCCCTTATGCAAGGCAGAGAACATATGATGCTTCTCCTCATTTGTCAAAACAAGCTTTACCCCACACTGCAGCCACACCAAACTACATATGTTTACTGAATATCCTTCCAACTCATGCTGGGCCTTCTGCCTAGAATCACTTTCCCTCCACTCCCACCCACCATATGACATCACTTTGTGTATCTTGTGAACAGAGATTCCTTCTGTATATTGTTTACTTCATGTAAGATGCTAACTTTAAACTCTTTCCTTAGCAAGAAATTCAAGTTTATAGTGAATGAACAAACAATAACCAAGGAAACGTGATCCTGGCAACTGCTCAGCAAAGGAGCATCGTGATTTTAAATCTTTTATTTCCTTTTCATGTGATTTTGGATTTCATAACCTTAAAATTCAAGTGATGAGAGAACAAAAAGGATTTAATTATCAACACTTTTAAGAGAAAATAGAGCCAGTTTGGGCTTGTTGAAAAAGACTAAAAAATGCACACATGTATGTATATTTAAGAGTGAGACAGATATAGATGCACACACACACAATTCATGGCATAGTACATGTAACAACATCACAAAAAGGATTATCTATCATTGATAAGATTATATAAAATGTTTATTGTCATAATCTCAGGGAACTTACCATTTGAGAAGACACAGCAGAAAGTATAAATGAATAGACTATGTTAAACATTTCGAGGAACATATGTTCCTTAACACTTGCTTTTAAAAAATATATCAAAAATTTAAACATTGGCCTATAGATATGGAAGATTTCTTGTCTACTCTGTATATAACCAAAATTGGAAAACTTAAAATATCATAGGGTTTTAGCAGAAATTGCCATGTCAACATGGAATGCTAAACCAATCCATGTAGAGAGGATTTGATCCCATCTAGACTAGTGTGATCTGCATTGTATCTCAACTGTCACTGTGCACAAGGAAGATTAGATAAGGAATTACCACTCACATGTATCAGTTGTCATAATTTTGAACACGGAACATTACAAGCACAGTTTCATGAATACTTACTTAGCAAGTATACCTACTTTAAAAAGTAAGCTTACTGATTCATCACCCAACATACTGTACTTGAGGGTTTTGGGACTAATTCAGCTGATACTTCAAAACCTTTATTTTTTAAAATGTTAGTACATCTGTTAGTATTCACATCTCAAATAAAGTAATGCCTCTACATATCAACTGACGTTTCATGATATTTTCTTAATTCTTATTTCTTCATGGAAATGTGAACAGCTTTAGCTTTTATCTTTATTTTCCTTCTTCATATAGAAATATAAAGGAAAAAAAAACAAGCAACTAAGACAATAAATATTCACATACTATCCCAAGGGTAGTATTTTCATTTCTTGAGTTCCTTCAAAAAATACATTAAAATAGGGCAAAAATTGTTGCATCTTATTTTGATATTTGTAGTGGGAGTGGAATTGTGGAGATTGTGTTCAACCTGAGGTTGAAATGTGGTTGTTTTGTAGGGATATTTGTTGCTTCAGATATGTCAATTAATCTTATAAAATAGTCATTTATATAAATTAGTACTGATAATTAAATTTTAAAAATATACTTTCATAAATTTCTTAGCTGCATAATCACCTAAGTATAGGAATATAATATATAATACTATTTTAATATGTAAAGGAGGTATTTTGAAGTGTGTGTGTGTGTGTTTGTGTGTGTGTGTGTGTGTGTGTGTGTGTGTGTGTGTGTGTGTGTGTGTATCCACATGTTTCAGATGCCTACAGAATCCATAACAGGGTCATTTATCTTTTAGAAATTGGAGTTACAAATGATTGTGAGGTCCCTGATATTGGTTCTGGGAATCAAACACGGATCTGCTGCCAAAACTATGAATACTTTTAACCTGTGAACTTTCTTTCCAGCTTCACTATTATAAATCTTTAATATTACCTTAGTGTCTGCACCAATACATATACCTTTAATACACATCAAACATCTAAAGATGGTGATTTATTCCTCATAACTCACTTCTCAGAATTGGAATTAGGCATTTTTTACTAATTTATTTTATAATTTTGACAGTTATGGACTTCCATTCTTTTTTACATGTTTTTAATTGAATATAGATTCTTTCCTTTCCTTCTACTCCTCGTAGTTCATCCCTACCTCTATTATCATCTGTATTTATTCCCTTCCTGTCTCTCATTAGAAAAGTCGGACACCACCACAGGAGGAAAAGAATCCAAAGAACAGGCAAAAGAGTCAGAAACCCACTTATTCTTATAATAAGATATCCCTTAAAAATACTAAGCTAGTAGTTATAATATGTACTCAGAGGACCTGGTATAGACCTATGCAGGACCTACTCTAGATGATTCAGTCTGTGTGAGCACATATTCACCTTGCTTATCTGATTCAGAGGGTCTTAACAGACTGGCCTGCATACGATCAAGTTTTTGACTAAGGGATTCCCAATTGAAAAATCACAGAACAACTTAGGCTGATGCTATTAAAATGTGTTCCTCTTTGCAATCTGACAGTGGGACCCAATTGTTGATGGCACAATTAATTGACTAAGGAAAAGACAAGCTGATAGGGACATAGAGTCTTCACCTCTATGTTCTAATCTCCTGGATGTGGAGCGTTTCTCTGAAGGATGCTGAAAGAGAAACATGAAACCAACCCGGCTACAAAACCTTTGACTGTAATCTTTCCTTCCTGCAAAATATGCTAGAGCAATTATGGTGCGGAACTTGTGGATGTGCCCAAACAATGTCTGATTTAACTTAATGACAACTCCAGGAGAAGGAAACAATACCTAGCGCTGCTTGGGTAACAAAGAACCAGGTTCCTAATGATTTTCTGCTATATTCATAGGTCAATGCCTTATCCACTTATCATCAGAAAGGCCTCCTCTAGCAGCAGAAAGCAACTGATTAGAGAACCACAGTCCGACATTTCTAAGAGTCTAAATAGGAGATCTCCATAAATCCCTCCCCTTAGTGTTTGGGGAATCCCAAGGAAGAGAAAGCTTAAAAGTCCAAGTAAGTCACCAGGGCTTACATTCTTTTAATTATTACATCATCCTGAAATGTCAGCACTTGTATCTTCTTATATCCTCTCACCAGTTCACTCTTTTTTCTTTTTTCTTTCTTTTCTTACTTTCTTTTATACCCCGAATTAAATTTTGTGTTATTATTATTATTGTTATTATCATTATTAATTTTTATTAGATGTAATTCTTTACTTACATTTCAAATGTTATTCCCATTCCCAGTTTCCTGTCCATAAGCCCCAATCCTCTGTCCTCCCCCTCCCCTATATGGTTATTCCCCACACACATCCCCCTTACTGCCCCCCCATATTCTCCTGCACTGGGGGTCCAACCTTGGCAGGATCAATGGCTTCCCCTTCCACTGGTGCCCCAACAAGGCTATTCTCTGCTACATATGCAGTTGGATCCCTTGGTCAGTCCATGTATAGTCTTTTGGTAGTGGATTAGTCCCTGGAATCTCTGGTTGGTTGTTATTGTTGTTCTTACGGGGTTGCAAGCTCCTTCAACTCTTTCAATACTTCCTCTAATTCCCCCCAAGGGGGTCCTCATCTCAGTTCGTTGGTTTGCTGCTAGCATTGACCTCTGTATTGGACATGTTCTGGATGTGTCTTTCAGGAGAGATCTCTATCCGGGCCTTTCAGCATGCATTTTTTTTTTAGTTTCATCAATCTTATCTAGTTTTGGTGGCTGTATATATATGGGCCACATGTAGGGCAGGCTCTGAATGGCCATTACTTGAGTCGCTGCTCTAAACTTTGCTTCCATATCCACTCCTACGGATATTTTTCCCCCTTTTAAGGAGTGGGAACATCTGCATTTTGGTCATCCTTCTTCTTGAGCTTCCTGTGGTCTGTGGATTGCATCTTGGGTAATTCTAGCTTTTTGGCTAATATCCACTTATTATTATTATTTTATTATTATTATCATTATCATTATTATTAATTATATAATCTGCGGGAAGCTCATTTATGAAAATTTCCTAACTTAATCTAAAAGTTATGCCATGCCTCTTGCATGGCTTCATTTTATGCTCTATTGACTCTTAACCTAGTTCCTCACTCTACCCTCCAGCATTCATGTATCTTTCATTTGTGAAAATCATATTAGCTGATCATTTCTATAGAGGGCTAAGCATTATATAGTCTGTTAGAAGAATTTTAGTCCTTTAGTTTATTGACATGTCTTAATTTTCAGATTGACTTAGAAATTTGGATGTTGATTTTGACTTGTAGCCTATAATGGTGTTTTTTTTTAAGTTCATGTATTTAGAAAGAATGACGCTTTCTCCTGAAGAACTATTTTCAAAAACAATTTCAGACATTAAACCCATGTGTTTGCATATCAGCTAGTGCATTTCAGGCATACCCTCTTTCCCTCAAATTCAAAATCTTTTCCTTCCAGGCTCAGAGTGGTTCAGCAGCAGCTAGCCCTGACTGCGAAACTTCAGCTTGTTTAGGAGCAAGCACTCAAAAATTTCTTTAAAATGGAGATGGGTCTACTTCCTTCTCTGTAAAGATACTATATTGACTTTCTATTTCATTCTAAGGAATAAAATTTCTACTAGACTTTCCAAGTGCCCTATGACCTTGCTGGTATTACAGAATAGTATCTTCATTTTTTTCCTAATGAAGTAATGCAGTTCATCAGCAAGAATAATGATTCTAAGAGGTTTTATCTATTGCTTCTATATGTTGAAAATGTGATTGTGTTGTATAGTTCATATTCGACGCCTTACTTTTATAAGGTTTATTCATATGGGACAATGAACTAATCATCCTTAAGGAAACACATATGACTTAGTTGCTTAGCTTTAGCCCACTATGTGTATTTCCTTCTGAATACATATATTTGTGCTTTATGTAAATCCCTTCAAAAAATATCAAATAAAAATTTTTCATGGCATGTGTATGGTTCAATTTCCAGTATCATCCTTAACACACACACACACACACACACACACACACACACACACACACACAAAGACAAAACAAAAGCAAAAATCCTTTAAATTTTAAATATCACAAACTACCACATATTTTCTTTTGGGATGGACAGGGCTAGTAGTTCTCTAAATCTATGCAATTTTGAAATTAGTGCATAAACAAAGCATTAATATTATTATCAGAAGATTCTAAAGATACAATAGATTTGAAATTCTGGCATTGTTGGCAAAGAAAGTGAAAGTATGGTAGAGACATGAGAAGAAAATTTGGAGTCCATTAATTTTTCACCCAGGCAAATGTAAAACTTGAGGAAATACACAATAAACAATTGAACAATGTGGGTCAAACAAAGCTGAAGAAGAGAAGTAGCATTATTGACCTTCTGTTGGATAGCACAGTGTCTTTATTAGCATCTTTTGCATTTTAACTACAACTTTGTTGTACTTGCTGCATATATTTATGTCATAGATTTTCATACTCACATGCTCAGTTAGTAATAAAGGTGCTATAATTAAACTTAGCTGCAATGCAGCTTCCTGCTAAGTTCAGCAGACAAGGAATATTGAAAGGAGGTTCAGCATTGTGAAGGGAGGAGGCAGTTTCTTCTACCAATTTTTCTTGCTGACTCTACTAACATGAACTTGGTTCATTCAAGACATAATTGGTGTCAGCCCTCAGTTTCCAACATTATTCCCAAGAAAAGAACATTGAGTTGCTTATGACGTACTTGCAATGCAGAACAAAATCTCTTCTCAAAACTCCAAGGAAAAGAAGGACATTTTCTGTAAACATGAAGCAAACGTAGTGAATAAATATTTACTCTCTAATCCCACAAACTAAAAACTAAGTACAAGGGGAAAAAAGTTGTTTTTTATTTGTTTGTTTGTTTTGATTTGTTTTGCTTGTTTTCATGGCTTTTGTTGGTTTGGGTTTTTTGTTTTGTTTTGTTTTGTTTAGCTTTGTTTCCTCATCTTTACAGTGCAGAGAACCTACAGCATAGCACAAAGATATTCAGATTGTTAATTTAGACTGTCAACTTGACTATTTCAAAAGATCTCAAGAGAACTGGTTAAGAAATACTGCAGAATGTACTGTGGAGGTGTTTCTATGGAAGATTAACAGAGTTTATAAACTGTGGGAACACTTGATCTCTGTGAGGAATCTCCATTCAAAAGGCTTGAAGTCACCTTAGAACTTTGAAGGGGAAAAGAAAAACTATAATTTCCTCCACAGAAGGCTGGATTCCTCCTGCTGCAGGTATTACATGTCAGGAACAAAGTTGTATGACCCTAACATGTTCATCAAGCATTTTCTCCTGATTCTTGGGTGTCTCGGAATTCAGGGTCTACCATCACCAGCTCTAATTCTGAATCTTCTAGCTTCTTCCACTGACCTATTGTTATAGCTTTTGGGGGATTCAAAGTTTCTGGGCATGGATGTTAGAAAATGTCAACTTCAAAATGGAACATGTAAATTGACCATGTAAATGTATTGATAACATATCACTTTTATTTCATGTAAATAATCTATTTTATTTTGCAATAATGTTTCAATAAATGGAGTGTTCAATTAATGTATCATAAAATATTATGATTTTGAGCCTGGTATGGTAGGTAGCACATACTTATAATTTCAGCACTTGGTAGTCAGAGACAGGGGATGAGGGTTTTTAAACTAACACTGACTACATAGCAAACTAAAGGCTATAAATACTGACCTTGGCTATAAGAGATGTTATCAAAAGAATGAAAGGACAGAAAGAAGGAAGAAAAAAGAAAGGGAGAGAAAACAAAGACAAAACTGAAAAAAATTAAAGAATTAAAATACTGTAATTTTTCATCAGACATTTATATTCGAAGTAATTCTGTGATGATTAGTTAATTGCGACTTTAATAGGGTTCAGGATTACCTAGAAGAAAGAGCTCTGAGAGTGTCTGCAAGCATTCACAAAGAGATTTTTGTACATATAGAGATAAATTTGCACAGTAAGAGACTGTCAAATGTGAGGACCATAATCCATAGTCCAATTTGAGTACTACAATAAATGGAAGGAGAAACTCAGAGGACACTTGTATTTTTCTCTCTTATCTTAATTGCTAAAACATTGTGGGCAGTTACCTCATACTTCTGGTGCAACATAGTCTCTGACATAAGGAAATGGACTTCTTATTTATTTTATTTTATTTAATCCTTTTTTTTTACACTCCAGATTTTATCCCCTCTCAGTCCACCCTTTGTTGCACATCCCATACCTCCTCCGCTACTGTCTCCATGAAGATGTCCCCACCCTCTCACCACCCACCCTACCACACCTCCCCACTTCTTGGGGCCTCAAGAACTGAACTTCTTAACTGTCAATCAAAATTAATCTTTCCTTTTTTAAATCACAAAAAATATAAAATATAAAATATAAAAATAACTATTGCAAATATTCTGTATACAGTAGTCCTCAGTTCCTAGAATTAATTTATGCACACACATGTTCCCTTAGTGCCTCTATTCTTAGTAAATGCAAATCAGTTTAGTCTACATATGAGCAGCTGAGATCAATAAGTATACCAAAAAGTAAATAAGATTTACTTGAGACAGAACTAGATAAAATGGGTTAATATTGTAAAGTCAATTTACATAGTGATAGACTATGATGTTTTTAAATGATTTTTATGTTGTTCTTGGAAATCATTTTATCCCATAAAAATACCTAGGACAAAGTAGAAATATTGTAGCAAGAAACAACAAAAGAATTTATAGCAAAAAATTCCAAAATGTGCATTCTCTGACTAGTCATATATATTTTATATTTTAAAATAAAACATTATAAAGATATAGTCTTTATATCTTTATATTCTACTCATTTAAAATATAGGTTTAAAGTGTCATATATAATTTAATATGTTTATATACATTTTATATAGATTATTATACATAATATATTGGAACAGGCCTGGGGCTTTTGGATTTCATGGACTAAATAAAGCCTTAATATATGTTCACATATAAGTCCTCAGAAATCATAAGTATTTTACCATTAATGGTAAAAGGAGCTTTCTAGATGTGACTAGTTTAAGATTATAGAATGAGATAATTCTTTTTTTCTTTTATTTGATTTTTTTATTTACATTTCAAATGTTATTCCCTCTCCTGCTTTCCCAGACATAAGCCCCCTATCCCAACCCCCTCTCCTTCTTCTATAAGCGTGTTCCCCTCCCTATCTACGCCCCCTCCAGACATTCCCCTACACTGGGGGATCCAGCCTTGGCAGGACCAAGGGCTTATTCTTAATTTTATGGATGATTACCAAAGACTCAAAAAATTTTTCATAAAAAGCATGCTAGAGCAGCAGATACAAGAGTGAATAATTTTGTAACAAAAGCAACAGGTAGAATGAAGTGCTTTCAGATTGATTCATAAGCTAAAGAATGTAGATAAAGAGGACATTAAAATATGGACAGAGAGGGTTTGGGTTTTAGCTCAGTGGTAGAGTGTTTGCCTAGCAAGCACAAGGCCCTGGGTTCGGTCCCCAGCTCCGAAAAAAAGAAAAAAAAAATATGGACAGAGACAGATTGTTGTTGTAAAGATATAAAAATAAAAACGTATAGTCTTTGGTCCTCACCACAGTGGTGCCCCAAGACATCTGCTAGATATCTTGGCGGAAACACACTCCAGCTGCACACTTTCCTACACTCAAACCCTCACATAAAAGAACACACAACACAATAATCTTAGATCCAATTGGTAAGATATAATTGCCCACTTAAACATACAAAGCCCGGTACCATCCATCCCTTAGGAACATTGATAACAACCTGTAAATACACAGAGCAGAATCTTAACATCACCTGCCATGGCTTCTCCCCTCTCTCCTCTCTCTGTTCTAGTCTCCTCCTCTTCCTTCAAACTTCTCCCCCGCCCATCCTTCCTTCTCCTCCAATGACAGGCCTCCTTCTATCCTGTACCTGCCCCTCACCCGTACTTTACAAATTCAATGGGGAGGTGGTTCTGGTGAAGTCACCTGAGTTCTGAGTACTTGACTAGGCAGCTGTCCTTGGGGCAGTAGAATTAGCATCAAAATACAGTAGCTTCAGGGCAAACCACAACAACAGATTATTTCCCTGACAGATAAATAAACCCCCAGAGGATAATGACTTTACCACAGTTACACTATTTTTTTTTTGAATCATCAAAGACAATAAAATTGGGTGGATTTATTCCATACATAAATTATGAGGATAAAGAAAAAACTGATATAGAGTCAAAATTACAATGTGAGGAATCTCTAAAATGTCTGTCAAACCTTTACTTAAGTAATGGGTGAAAGGATGCTATATAAGTTGCAGGACGGAAAAAAGACACGAACAGCCTTATCTAGCTCTGAACCCTACAAACTCTTAAACTGACCTGCCAGGCCACATGTTCCTACAGAAGGAATAGTAATACTACTGTGGTAAGAGTAACAATCTGCTCTCTGATTAGAGGAAAGTCCACTCCACGGGAGGGATTTGTAAGGGGATTTGACCTACTTATATAAATAAAAACATGATTGAGGAGATCTTTGACCTTGATAAGATTTCATGGCAATTATTTTACTAAGTTGTCATGATGTCAATCGCCTTCATAGATAAAATTTCCTACGACTTTACCTATAGACAAATGCCTCTTTCAACTGTAAAAAGGTTAGTGCATAGCCTAAAGATAGGCTTTATGAAAGAGTAAAGGGCATAGAGTCTACTGTTCTATCTCCCAAAGACAACCTAGTACTAAAAGACTTCTGAGGATATAGAACGATTGATTGAAGGCCTTCAGCAGTTCAAAGCCAAACCACAAGCACCTCATGCATTTAGTATTGTAGAGCTCTGCAACTTACTCTACAAGTTACTACTGGGGTAACAAAAGAAACTGACTCGTAAAATATGACTTTATAAGTAAATACAGACACACAATGACTTTTTGCTATTTATTATATTGCTTCATTATTTACACACATAAAATATATAAATAAGTGAATAAATAAATGGAATAAATGAAAATTCACTTTCTAAGCAGATGAAACAGTTAAATGTATAAATATATAGTTACAGTTAATGCTACTCTGATTATAATGCATGACAAAACAACATAAAGAAGGAATGGTTTATTTTGGTACATGCTTTTGCAGGTAGGTACCAGCCCATTATGGTTTGGAAAGCAAGATTGAATTGTTCACATCAGGTAGCCCACAAGGGATAGAAACGGACCATGCTGGAGAGAGCAGAGCAGGACTAGGCAAGTGCATAAGTAATAGAACAGTATTAACCTTCACAAAATTATTTTGAATAATTTTCATATTCCTGTCCTATGACACAACCTATGACCACATTCAGGCTAGGCAATCATTTTGTCAAAGAACTGAATCCCAGTTCTATACTTGCGAGATTATTTAAGCACTCTTTAGTGATAAGTCCCACAGGGAATCCACCATTCCTTCAGGCTTTTCAAAACCATACACATGACAATACATGATATAGTTTTATCTGCTACATTTATTTTATTTGTGAATATATATATATATATATACATGTACAAAGATTAATCCACTGTGTTATAATCATTCTGATATATTTATTCCTGTACTATATATATTACATATTTATATGTGTAGGCATGGGTAAATATAACAATATCTACATAACTATATGGAGACTGAGAAGCAGGTATTAATGAAAGAAAGCAAAACTATAAAGATAGTAAACTATACATAACTGGTGAATCTAGACAAAATCTAGACAAATTTCTCTTCCTCCTCTCCTACCTCCTTTTCCTAATTCTCTGCCTCCTCCTTCTCCCTTTCCCCTCCTCCTCCTTCTCCTCTTCCTTCTCCTCCTTCTCCTCCTTCTACTCCTCTTCCTCTTCCTCCTCCACTTCCTCCTCCTCCTCCTCATTTTGAGAAAGTATCTTCTTATGTATCCCAGTCAGGCATTTAACTCTTGATGCTCATGCCTTTAAATATTAAGTACTGGGATTGGAGACATGAGTGCTTATTCCCAGCTTTGTCTTCTATTTTATGCATTATTTCTTCTTGTAATTTTTAAAATAAAAAATAATTCTAGGATATCCTTCATTTTTAATTTTAGTTTGGGGAATATATTCAATGCAAATGGAAGGTGGATGTAAGCTTCACCAGTTCTGTTCTGTATACTTATAATTATTAGTAATATATCTTTCGATAGGTTAGTGGGTGAATATGAACTTATTTACAGGCATGTTGATCAGTTTAAGTAACTTTGAATTAATAGTGTTTTCAGTTTTCCAACTATTATTAAACGTTATTATAATACTGCAATATAGATATAAAATAATTCCTTCTTTACAGTGCAAACCACTGATAAAAAAGAAATTTAAAAAGACTGCAGTAAATGCTAATGTAGACAAGTGAGGCATGTCAATTTGGCTGGGAACAATAGTCATTCTTTAGCTTCTAAATTGTTAACATTCATGGACTTTGCTTCTTGGGGTTTCATATTCATCAATTCCAATACACTGCTCAAAAGAGACATGAATCCTAGAAAATTGTTTCCATAATTAATCATAAATTATACTTGAAGCTCTAGAAGCAATGATCTGTAAAAATTTAATTAAGAAATGAATAATGCCAACTCTCAATTCTGATTCAGTGGATCTTTGATTCATTTGTTCTATTGTATTTATTTAAACAAGAGTCTTGGTGATAAAATGAAAATATACCACATTGACAGCCTCGAAATTTAACTCTCTCGGTCATATCAGATTCACTCTGAATTAGGTAATATCATATAATTATCAATATTGTCTTTTATTAAATTTGTTTTTATTAACTTTTTTATTGTAGAAAATCCTAACTATCTTCCTCATCAACTCATGACTTTAAGATGTTTTATATCTACTTTATATACTAAAGCTATCCAAAATTTCTATTTCATATTAATATTTAAAGACTGCATAAGGATTGTGATCTGTGAATACAAGGTCAAGTTATTAATCCTCATATAGTAATAGCTATTGCAGGACTTAGCACATGATTCATAAAAGCTCCTAATTGGGAAGCAATGATGAACATTTTTGATGACGTAAAAAAATTTAGAAAATATATGGATTACTCCCTTCTCTTGAACTTCTATTCAGTGAGGATTCATGTATTCATGTTTAACCTCTTTTCCTTCCATCATTTATAATATGTAATGTTATATATGTATACTATCATAATACCTGATGATAAAGTGCTACCAGTAGCTTATTTAAAAATTTCTAATGGAGAGTAATCTTGGGTAAATGTCATGAATTATGAAATGAGAAGAAAATTCTAGCTTTGAACAGGCCCTATATATTATCTTATTTTGTTTTCTCTTGCCATAAGAGATGGTCTTGATGTGGTAATTCATAAAGAAAGACAGTTTATTTCATCTCCAGAGACTAAAGTCAGAAAGGTCAGGTCTGCTCAGCTATATCTGTACAGGGACTCAAAACAGTTCATGACATGGTCATAAAAGGGGCAGGGATAGATGCATGTAGAAGAGAAAAGGAACAAAGAAAATGACTGTTCTATAGAAACTTGCTCTTTCAACAAAACAAACAAACAACAGCAATAAAAGACATTGAGGGATAACTACTCTGGAATTCTGAGAAAGATATGACTCCCTAATGTATGTCCCCTTACTAAGACCATTGCATCAACAACCAAATTTCAACATGTGTTTAAGAAAAATTAAATAGAAGGCATAGAATAAACTGGGAAGAAAATAGTAGAATGCTTAAAAGAAGAAATACAAAACACAAAATGATGAAAAGTAGAGTGAATGATATACTCTAAAAATGTAAAGACATGAGTGACTGTAGATAGCATAACACAGCACCAGATACTGACAGATGAAAAGAAAAAAGAAAACAAAGAAACAAAACAAAATACAATATATTTTGCACTTTACTGTAAAATCAACAAGAAAAAAGTAACAGTTTATAAGAAGAGAATGACAATAATTGAGTAGTATTTTAAAATAATATGGTTAAAATTGGGATTGATGAGAAAAGAGGCTGAGAAACCAAGAGACATTCCATTAATATCTACAAATGTGTAATGGTTTCTCACATGAGAAGGAGTTAATCCGGGGACACGGGAGGTGGAGGAGGGCTGGGAAGAATAAGAGGAGGTCTGGGAAGAGTAAAAGTAGGGAAAACTCTGGTCAGAATATAATGTATGAGAGAAGAATAACAGAAAAAAAAAGAAGAAAATGGATGATTTTGAGAACAAAAGGGAATGTAATCTTTGATTAAATATCCCTTTGCATTTAAGTTTTTTGTGAATATTTTAGGAAATGCATACTTAACTTCTTGGATATTATGGTTAAGTAATCGATGCCAATATGTAGAAATAAAGTTTCTATATTTGCATTTAAAATTAGTCTAGATAAACATTGATCTAATTTCCTTTAGAAAAACAAGATCTGAGACAAAGACTTAAGTTGAATTACTATAATTAGGAGCTGAGAAACACCTTTTAAAGACTAGGGGGTAAAGCAAGATAAAGGACGGTATCTGACAGCAGCAACAAATTATGAGCAGGTTGTAAAAATCCATCACACTTGATCAAAGATTGAAATAAGACAATTATTAACATCTATGTAGAATGACCGATAAAGTGTGTAGAATTTAAAAGACAATTTTAAAATTATCTTTGAAACTCTTCATGACAATGTGGAGTAAGGGGACAACTCCTCCATTGCTCCTGGGAACATAAACTTGTACAGACACTATGGAATCAATATTGTTCTTCTTCTAGAAAATCAGGAATAAATCCACCTCATGACACAGCTATAGCATTCTTCTGTATTTACCAAAAGCATATACTCCATTTTATCACAAGCACATTGTTCATCTGTGTTTATAGTGGCTGTATTCATAATTTCCAGAAACTGGGCCCAACCTAAAATATAGTTAAAGATGACTGAAAGTAGGTGTTTTATGAATGGGTGTGAGGTCTATTCCTGGTTGTCAATTTGACTATGTCTGGAATGATTTACATTCCGAGTTCAAAGTCATCCAGGGATATAGCAAGTTCCAGATACAGGCATGGTGGTACACACCTTTAAGATGGGCCATACCTTCTGCTGGAAGCCTACATAAGAAAATTGGAAGAAAGAACATCCATTCTTCTTCAACTGCTTGTACTTACCTGCCAGCATTGGGAATAAATCTACCACAAGACACAACTCTACAACTCTTGTGTATATACCAAAATGATCTCCTATATTACAAAGCACATTTTGTATGTGTTCATATTGGCTGTATTCATAATTTCTAGAAACTGGAATCAATCTAGAGTATGGTTAAAGACTGAAACTAGGTGTCATTTGGAGGGGTGTGATGGCTATTCTTGCTTGTCATTTTGACTGTAGCTGGAATGAACAACAATTCAGAATGGAGGGTACATCTATGATCCAAATATTGAGGCTGAAAGACAGAGATTTCTGACCTGGATCTTGACATGAAGATCTTAAAACATAGTGGCCATGAAAAGCTTAGAACCAGGCAAGGTAGTACATGCCTTTCATCCCTGGAGACTGAGGCAAGCAGATTCTGTGTTAAAGGTCAGCCTAGAATAAAGCAAGTTCCAAATCCAGGCATGGTGGTACATGCCTTTAATCTGATCCACACCTTCTGCTGGAAGCCTACCAAAGAACATTGGAAGAAGGAAGATTCACTCTTCTTCAACTTGCTTGCACACATCTGTTACAGAAGCCAGCAACCAGCCTCTGAGACTGAGCAACTACTAGATCCTTGGACTTCCCATTCACAGCTGCCCTTTTTAACAAAAGGTTAGTTGGATTACAGACTGTACACCATTATAATCAATTCCTTAAAGATATAGATACATTCCATAATTTCTGGGACTCTAGAGAAACTAATACAAGAGAAGAGACAGTGCAAATTTTGTAGAAACTCTGAGGATACCATAGGACAGCAATGGAGGGTATGGGGCCTGTACTGGTCATCTTCTGTAACAATGCAAGACATCCGTAGGTGGAACTGGGACATGAACCCAGCTCTACAAACCTTCAAATATATAGTATAGTTATTCCTGTGTGCTGGGGGCTTTCAGGGGAGTGGTTAATGCATCTAATGAGAGTTCTAGTTGGTTGACATTGGACAGGAAATAAAATATGGATTTTGCTGTAGATCCAAAACACACACACACACACACACACACACACACACACAGAAATGATTTTCTTTTGATGTTTTCCTATATTTTAGATCGGGATGATCACTTCAACTCCTTAATGCAAAGACCTGTATCCAAACATTAGGCAAATGTCAAGGAACCCACTGAAGAGACAGAGAAATGATCAGTTGTAGGAGTCAGAGGACTGGAGGAAACAGCAAACCATAATCAAGTAAGTAGGGGGGTTCTTCTGAGTTTCCTCTCAGTTTGTTAGTATGGTTTTGACTTAATTGAGGAAGGGAGTTTCTCTGACTCTTTTTGACTGCTTTTTAGGAACCTTTTTACCTCCTACTGGATTATCTTATTTGTAATATGAGGGGTTTTACATCTTGCTATGTTGAAAATAAATCAAAATACAAAATAAAATATATGGAATTTGGATACTTGGTTTTTTGCACATGTGTACAAAAAACAAAAAGAAATAAAGAAAAAACACAAAGTAAAAAAAAAATAAGATGCATGGTGAGATGTTCCAGTAGTTAAAAGTGCCTTATTGAAACTGCATATCCTGAGGTTGATCACTCAGACCCACTTGATGGAAAGTAACAACTGTGTCTTATAAGTTGTACTTTGGCCCCCACAGCCCCCCCCCACTCTTTCCACACACACCCCGACACACACACACACACACACACACACACACACACACACACACACACACAAGGGGGAGGGTGATAAAGCTTCAAACTTCTTCCCCAGTGACACATTTCCTCCAACAAGGTTTCACCTTCTAATCCTTCCTAAACAGTCTAACAACAAAAAAAATTCAAATATATTTTCCACGATGGTTATTTCATTCAAACCCACAAAATAAATCTTAATTTAAATTATCTGACATTTTATTCAAACCGCTTAATTTAAATTGGCTTGATATTATATTTTGTGATTTTTTTTCCTTTTTTAATATTGATTTTTTTTCTTTTAATTGATTTTTTAAATTTACATTTGGTTGTTACTCCTTTATTTCAGGACTTAATCCCCCATGCCTCCCTTCTTCTATAAGGGTACTCCTCTTCTGATGCACTCCCCTTTGACACATTCCCCTACCCGGGGGTCCAACCTTGACAGGAACAAGGGCTTCTCCTTCTATCTGTGCCCAACCAGACCATCCTCTGCTACATAGACAGCTGGAGCCATGGGTCAGTCTATGTATAGTCTTTGGGGAGTGGTTAATGCCATGAGAGTTCTAGTTGGTTGGCATTGTTGTTTTTATGTGGTTGCAAGATCCTTCAACTCTTTCAATACTTCCTCTAATTCCCCCCAAGGGGGTCCTGTTCTCAGTTTGGTGGTTTGCTGCCAGTATTTGCCTCTGTATTTGACATGCTTTGGCTGTGTCTATCAGGAGACATCTATATCTGGTTCCTGTCACCATGCACTTCTTAGCTTCTTCAATCTTATCTAGTTTTGGTGGCTCTGTGTGTGTGTATGTGTGTGTGTGTGTGTGTGTGTGTGAGATATGTAGGCCACCTGTGGGGCAGGCTCTGAATGACTGTTCCTTTAGTCTTTTCTCCCAACTTTGCCTCCATATCCCTGCCTATGAATATTTTTTGTTCTCCCTTTGAAGGAGTTAAGCATCCGCACTTTGGTCATTTTTCTTCTTGAGCTTCATTTGGTCTATGGATTGTATCTTGGGTAATTCGAGCTTTTGGACTAATATCTACTTATCAGTGAGTGCATACCATGTGTGTTTTTCAGTGATTGGGTTACCTCAGTCAGGATGATATTTTCTAGTTTAATCCATTTGCCTATGAATTTCATAAAGTCATTGTTTTTGAAAGCTGAGTAGTTTTCAATTGTGTAGATGTATCACATTTTCTGTATCCTTTCTTTTGTTGAAGGACATTTAGGCTCTTCCCAGCTTCTGGCTATTATACATAAGGCTGCTATGAACATAGTGGAGCATGTGTCTTTGTTGTATGTTGGAGCATCTTTTGGGTATATGCCCAGGAGAGGTATAGCTGGGTCCTCAGATAGTACAATGTCCAATTTTCTGAGGAACCTCCAGATTAATTTTCAAAGTGCTTGTACCAGTTTGAAATCCCCCCAACGGTGGAGGAGTTTTCCTTTTTCTCCACATCCTTGCCAGCATCTGCTGTGAGATTTTTATCTTAGCCATTCTGACTAATATGAAGTGGAATTTCAGGGTTGTTTTGATTTGCATTTCCCTGATGACTAAAGATGTTGAGCATTTCTTTAGGTATTTCTCAGCCATTCGTCATTCCTCAGCTGAAAATTCTTTGTTCAATTCTGTACTCCATTTTTGATAGGGTTATTTGGCTCTCTGGAGTCTAACTTCTTTAGTTCTTTGTATATTTTGGATATTAGCCCTTTATCAGATGCAGGTTTGGTACATATCTTTTTTCCAATCTGTTGGTTGCCATTTTGTCCTAATGACAGTGTACTTTGCCTTACAGAAGATTTGCAGTTTTATGAGGTCCCTTTTGTATATCCTTGATCTTAGAGCATAAGCCATTGGTGTTTTGTTCAGGAAATTTTCCCCAGTGTCCATGTGATCGAGATGCTTCCCCAATTTTTCTTCTATTCGTTTGAGTGTATCTGGTTTGATGTGGAGGTCCTTGATCCACTTGGACTTAAGCTTTGTACAAGGTGAAAAGGATGGATTTATTTGCATTCTTCTAAATGCTGACCTCTGGTTGAACCAGCACTTTCTAAATATACCATTTGAGCTCTGCTTGATCTGATTTTAAAAAAAGTGAATGTTTATGTATATTTTAATTTTTCTGAAATCCTATATTAGGGTTTTCTAATGCTTATGTTTAAATTATGTAAAAACATAATGTTATGATGTCTTGAGGTGCCTAGGCAATTTATTTATTCTGGTAAAATTTAGGTGTCTTGTTTTGCTAATTTTTAAAAAATTTTATAGTAATATTATCTTAAGTGCTTTATATAGAATTTATTATCAATTTAATAGACAAACAAATCCATTCTTAATATTTGAAACCTTCAAAATCAGCATAATAAAATACTATTACCTGCAAAGTCGAAGAGTTATCTAAAAGCTGGAGTTTTATTATATTTTTTTCATAGAGGAAAGCTAATGATTTTCTGCCATAATTAAAGGGCTCTGTAAGAAATTCCTATATTCATTCCAGCTTTACAATGTACTGATGAAGGAATTTTAGATTCACGTCGTTAAAAAAAAAAAGTCGTAAGCATTCTTTGTAAAAACATCAAGTAGTGTTAGGTGACTAATCTGGCAGTTTCTTGATTTGAGACAAAGCAAAGTAGGCTGGCTTCCAATTCATTAAAGTATCAGATGCTGGCCAATTTTTCTAGTATTAAATGTGTTATAATTCTCAACTTTATGTCAAAGTTATATTGTATAAATATTATAGTAATCAACTGTGAAGGTCCCAGGTGTATTCTGCACGAGAACAGGAAGCCTTTTATCAAAAGCTGATTCCTGCTTCCTGAACAATGATACAGTTCCTCCAGTGTCTCTTTAGGGAACCTAATTCAGTTGGTATTCATGGAATGAGAAAAATGAAACTTTAAAGTGCATGTCTACACAAATTTTACGCGTATGAATATGTGTGTGTCTATGTGTCTGTGTGCCTGTGTTTTCAAGTTGCTTTAAAACATACTTTCTTCATTTATGTTGATCCCTGTGAATTATATGCACTTGAATTTGTTTTAAAGCAAAGTGTGCTCTTGTTTTTATTCTCTCTCCTTCTGCTCCTCTTCCAACACGGAGGGCAGAGTTAGTAATAATGACCAGATGTCATATTCATTTAAGAAGGCCATCATTAGTAACTCACTCAAATTAGGAGAAATTGTTTCTCAAACAGTATGAAAAATTCCATCATTCATTTTGTCACAATAAATTTAGTTATTTAATGTTCAAGCTAAGGGTCTTATCTTGATACCATTGATTTGCTATTACCACGTTAAAAAGAAAATCCAAACTATCATCCAACTTCTGTAGTCCATTGTAACAAGTTGGAAGCTACTTTTCTTCTCAAAATGTTTGTTTAAAAAGTTTTCACTTGACAAATATGTGGTTTATTATATCAGAATATGTCTTTTAAGAGTATTATTGCTCCTTGGAAAAGTTTGTCATATACTACTACTGAGATCAATATATTTCAGTCTCTGCTCTCCTCAGCTTCAAAAATACTTTTTGTATACATATATTTGTATGTTCTGTGGGGTAGATTTTACTTTGCTTTCCTGCTTTCTCTGTGACTGTGGTTCATCAGACCCAAGTGTTGGGTGATGAAGCTTTCTTAGAGTTCTCTCCTGCTTCTGGAATGACTAGCTTTGTACCTCACATTATGTTACATATGACAGCACTAAGAAAATTAACTTTGAGAATTGAGTTTTGTTCCAAGTATTGATAGAGAAGTAGTCTTGAGATTAAGATGTGAAAAACAAATAAAAGGGAATAAGAAAGGTGCAATTCTGAGGCCTTGAAGAGCCTTGAAGTTGGAATCACAACATCATAAGACAAAAACCAAGTTAGTTCATGAGCTGCACCATGTTGAATATAAGGAAGGTACCCTCTTGGGCATAGTGGTTTCTGAAAACTGTATAATTAAATGTTGTGATCCATGTGGGATGATTAAGTAATACTATGCCATAAGATCTTTATCATAATTACATTTTATCATCAATGTAATGATAAACACAAGCACATAGAGACACAGTCACCAAAAATTCACTCATGTCACACACACACACACACACACACACACACACACACACACACACACAAACACAGCACTCACACACAGACCACAACTTCTCTCTCTCTCATCATCACTCACATATACAAATTTACACATAGAATAGTTGACTTTTACTTCACATACACAGGTAAATTAAATCTGTATATTACAATATTATAATAACTTTATTGAAATTGCTATAAAATTGTGTAAAAATCATCATGGAAAATACAAATGAACTTATAAGGACGTACTTAGAGACATTTTCCAACTAACAAAAATTCTGAATAAATTGTATAGCATGACAGTTCATCCTAAATTTCTATGCAAACATAAACTTTAATATCTAAAATAGATCTGAAAGTCATTCAGAAATATAAGAAATAGATTAAACTAAGAATGACATAAAAAAAGAGTTTGTTAATGGCTGAAATGGATTTCAATAGTTTTTAGACATATCAGTGACCTATTAGAAAGAAAATGCAAAAAGATCAACGAAAAATATATCAGGGTAAGTATATCGTTTAACATATCATGAAAGTGACAGAACAAATCATTGAAAATAAATAATCCACCCTCTCCAGGGAAGTCAGTAGGATAACTACAGCTCTTCAACTCTCTCTCTGGTCTTCTAACTTCAATCCTGCTAGCTCTGCAGCAGATAAATTGTTTTTCAAAATTCAAGACAAAAGTTTACTGGAATTCTGACTATGCATCAACAATATGATACATTAATACACACACACACACACACACACACACACACACACACACACACACACACATATATATATAAATTCTCTGAAATCTAGAAACTGAAACAAATGGGCTGGAGAGATGGCTCAGTGGTTAAGAGCACTGACTGCTCTTCCAGGGGTGCTAAGTTCAATTCCCAGAAACCACAAGGTGACTTATAGCCATCTGTAATGGGATACAAAGTTCTCTCATAGTGTGCCTGAAGAGAGTGACAGAGTGACAATGTGCTGACATACATAAAAAGTCTAAAAAAATCATTATTAAAAAAGAAAATGAGACAATGATGTTAAGAAGGACCCGACAGACAGTGGATGACACTGGATGGTATTGGTATGCATTGCCATTCCTGAATGGCCATTGTCTGTCATGACTTCACAGAAGAAACCCACCACAAAGCTTCTGGTGGTATTCTGGCTACATCATGGCACTTCTGCAGACTCAGGCAGATTAGCATAGTGACATCAGCTAATACTAATGTGGAGTTTACTAAGACAGACTCATATGGTATTTTGCTGAGGCAAGACCACGGGAGGTCACATGATGTTTAGAGGAAGTATTAATAAGACTCAAGGGAGAGTGATGACAGGTTTGCTTAACTAGCTTTGCAGCACTTCATTGGTCTTATGTCTTAGTCTTTGCTGATCTTCACTTTTTTTGAGAGAGGCATGGGAAGAGAATTTCCCTTGGCATTCTTGTTGGTCCTAGCCACTCCTGATGACACATGCCAAATTGGCTGAGGCCTGGCGGTTTCTGCTGGCTGATGCCACTACTGCTGATGCATGTTTGTTATCCTGACACTGCTAAACTGGACTGATGGTAAATATCCTGACAACGCATATTGGATTTGCTTCAAAGATTCTCAGAGTCAGGTGGTTACAAGCACAGCTCAAGTACATAGCAGCTAACGTTGATCCAAAGCAGAGGTTTCTTTTAAAGAAGCAGCAGTTATAAAATGCACTTGCTTTGAGTCCCCATAACTAGGAACCTTTTCTGTTTCCTGGGAGTATTTTTGCTTTTCCCCTAAAACTTTTCAGGCTCAAAACCTGGTTCTTTCTAAGTTTGGATTTCATGCCCCACATCGAGTGACATTTGTATCTTTGGGACTTTCCACCCATGCCCAGTTTCACAAAGTAGTGACTCTGAGACTTCTTATATATGAATAAATATCTAGGCAAATAGCTTTCGTTCTCATCCCTGACTAGCTAATAACTTATTTATCTTTATTTATTCTATTCTATGTGTGCCACATAAGTGGTAACCTTTTTCTCAGAGTTCTCAGGAAAATCTCCCCCTAGCCTGACTGGATCCTAGATATCTCACCTTCTAATCCTGCCTTAGCTCATTGGCCAATCAGTTTTTTAGTTGAATGCTTTTACATAGTGCACATGAGATTATCTCTAAAGAAGTTAGTCGTTTTCTTTTTCTTATTGGATATTTTTATTTACATTTTAAATGTTATTCCCCTTCCCGGTTTTCCATCCATAAACCCCCTATGCCATACCTCCTTCCCTTTCTTCTGGGAGGGTGTTCGCCCACCTATCCACCCACCCCTTCCTGCATCCCTACCTTGACATTCCCCTACCCTTTGCGGGGTGGTGTTGAACCTTGGCCAGACCAAGGGCTTCTCCTCCTATTGGTGCTCAACAAGGGCATCCTCTGCTACACATGCAGCTGGAGCCATGGGTCTGTCCTTGTGTACTTTTTGGATTGTGGTTTAGTCCCTGGGAGTTCTCTTTGGTTGGTGTTATTTTTCTTATGGGGTTGCAAATCCCTTCAGTTCCTTCAATCCTTTCTCTAACTCCTCCCATGCACACCCTGTTCTCTGTTCAATGGTTGGCTGTGAGCATCTGCCTCTGTATTTGTCATACTCTGGCAGAGCCTCTCAGGAGACAGCTATATCAGGCTCCTGTCAGCATGCATTTCTTGGCTTCTTCCCGTCTAAGAATACTTGTCCCAGTAACCTGATCCATGTTCTACCTAATATTTCAGTCACAATCACTGGGAACCAACAGTTAAGAGCACATGTCAAACAGAGCAGACACTGAGTGACTAACTCAGCATTTATCTACACCATAGGACACTCCTTTCAGCCAAATGATAGAGAAGCTAAGATTCCAACTACACTAAGTTAATATTGAAGTGGTTTTGAAGAGACATGAAAGATTCCATAATTAGTAATATGATTAAGAACTCTAATAAGAAAAAAAATAGAAACTTTGAGCAAGTATAACCATAGCACCAAGAACATTTTATTGAAGTCGAATTTAAATTATAATCTCAGATCTCCCATTATAGTACTAAAAAATTCTAGAATTCTTCCTAAGTCATCACTAGATAATGCTAAGTCTGTGGAGAGTCATGATTAAGGTTTTTCAGTTTTGTAGTTAATGGTGTTGTTTTCTTGTTTATATCAGTGAGAAAAGGGAAAAGTGACTTGATTAAACAAATTTTGATATATTCATTAGATAGCCGTAATACAACCCCACACATAAACAAAAGAGAAAAACATGCTTAGGTAGACATTAGCTTAACAGAAAAAACATCTGATAAGTTGTTAAGTAACAATAACAACAAAAATTGAAAATTATACATAACTGTATCTCAGATATGTAAATGAGCATTTCCAATAAGCATGCATGGAAATATACATTTGCATTCCTTACTCTTCTGAAAAATATTTAATAAGTTTAAAGAAAAACTTGAAGAGAATGTTTTCCATGTTTGTGGTAAGTTTATTCGAGTTTTAGAATTATGAGGTTTTGGAAAAATCTTTATACTTTTCTATGCAATTTTAAATGAAGTGTGTGACATTTCATTTTGCTAAATAAAATTACATCAATTTATCTCATTGGATAAATTTAACTAAAGGAAAAGATGAAAAATAGACAAACCAATGATAGGACTGCACAATTAGAAATGGAGTATAGACTTGTTAATCAACTTAACTTTCCAACAGTGAAAGTATTTATTCCTGACATCTCATGAAATAGAAATCTATGAGACATGTTCTTGTCAAAGTTTATAGAGTTAGTGTGGTCCTTTGTTCTTAAATTACTTACGTCTGATACGGTTTAGTATTGGAAGGTATGTTATTGTGTTACCTAAGGAAATGTTTTAAAATTTAAAATTAATTAGAGTAAGACAATTATATAAAGAATTTATTATAACTACAAATATAAAG
>NC_046154.1:182159801-182174801 GCF_011064425.1 Rattus rattus | reverse complement strand
AGATCATCCCAGGGAACAAATACAATATTTAACAAGCCAGGGTGCATTTGCATTACTTATGCACATTTCACATAGTGAACATTTTAAATTAAATCTCTTTTATGGTACTATTTTTAGCCAACACTAATTAAATTTTCTTACTTCTTTTTTAACTCTATATATGAGTTCTTTCCAAAGAGCACAATGTTTTGCTCTGTGTATTTTTATGTGGGACCTCAATATCCTGTTCATCTTCAAGTTCCTTATTACAAATTTAAATATCGGGGAAATGACTTGTCTGTATGGGTTCACTTACAGTATAGCTTTAATCTATGGTGGTCTAATACACAAGGCTTTATTTCAATTTTCTTGTATCTGTTGAAGTTTTAATTGTGACCAAATATATGGTCAATTTTTGAGAAGTATCTATGAGGTACCAATGAGAAAATGTGTTCTTTTGTGTTTGGGTGAAATATTTTATAGATATCTGTTATTTCCATTTGTTTCATAACACCTGCTAGTTTCATTATTTCTCTCTTTAGATCTTGTCTAGATGACCTGACAATTAATGAGAGTGGTGTGGTTGAAATCTCCCACTATTAATTTGTGGGGTTTGATAAGCAATTTAAGTTGAGCAATGTTTCTTTTACAAATATGAGTTCCCCTTTGTTTGGGGCATAGATGGTAAGAATTGAGGTATCATCTTGGTAGATTTCCTTTGATGAGTATGAAGTGTCCTTCCCTGTCTTTTTTGATTAATTTTGGTTAAAAGTCTATTTTATTCGATATTAGAATGTCTACTCCAGTTTGCTTTTTTGGGTCTGTTTGCTTGGAAAACTTTTCCAGCATTTACTCTGAGGTAATGTCTGTCTTGCTAAGACATGTTTCTTGTATGCAGCAGAATGATGGATCCTGTTTCTCCATTCATTCTGTTAGCCTGTGTCTTTTTATTGAGGAATTGAGTCCAATGATGGTGAGAGATATTAATGACCAGTGATGATTTTTCCATGTTATTTTTATGTTGGTGGTGTTAGTTTGCATGCATGTTTGTGTGTGCTTCCCTGATTTTTGCTGTTATGGAATTACTTATTGTCTGTGCTTTCTTGGTTGTAGTTATCCTCCTCTGGTTGAAGTTTTCCTTCTAGTATTTTATGTAGAGCTGGAATTGGAAATATATATTGTTTGAACTTGGATTTGTCTTGAAAGGTCTTACTGTTTTCCATCTCTGATGATTGAGAATTTTGCTGGGTATAATAATCTAGGTTGGCATCTGGGGTTTCTTAGAGATTACAAGATACCTGTCCAGGGACTTCTAGCTTTAAGAGTGTCTGTTGAGACATCTGGTATGATTCTGATAGTTCTGCCATTCCTCTTGCTGCTTTTTAAGATTTTTCTTTGTTCTGTAGATTTTCTGTTTTGATTACAATGTGGCAGGATGACTTTCTTTTCTGGCCCTGTCTAATTGGTGTTTTATAGGCTTCTTGTGTGTTTATAAGTATGTCTTTCTTTAGTTTGTGAAAAACTTTTTTAAAATTTTGTTGAAAATATTTTCAGGACCTTGGAGCTTGGACTCTTCCTCTTTTTCTATTCTTATTATCCTTAGGATAGGTCTTCTCATGATACTCTATATTTTCTGGATGTTTTGTGTCAGAAATTTTTTGATTTAGCATTTTCTTTGACTAATGTATTAATTTTTTTCTATTCTATTTTCTACACTTGAAATTCTCTCTTTCATCTCCTGTATTTTGCTGGTGATTTTTGCATCTGATGTTCTTCTTCTATTCCCTCAGTTTGTACTTTCTTTATTGCTTCTGCTTCTAGTTTCAGGTATTGCATAATTATATTTGCACATATTTAATTATATTTTCTGTATTTATTTAAGGGATAATTTTTGGTTCCTCTTTAAAGATCTCTACCTACTTGATTGTATCTTGCTGTATTTCTTTAAGAGATTTATTCATTTCCTCTTTAAAAGCCTCTATCATCTTTTAAAGACTGGATTTAAGATAATTTTCTTGTGCTTCAGTTGAGTTGTGATATACAGTGCTTACTGTAATAGGGTGGCTGTATTCTGAAGATGTCATATTGTGCTTACTTTTGTTGATTTTGTTCTTTTGAGAGTCTTTATCCATCTTGATGGTTTTGGTCCCTAATTGTCCCTGTTGTAGTAGGTACTGGGATGAAGGCTTATCATGGTCTGGTAGGCCTCTGATGGTTATCCTTCGACTGTATGCTTCTGGATCTAAAGGTCTATATGCTTCAAGAACCTCAGACTTTATGAAAGGGGGCAGAAAGGTAGCAGTATTGGAGGCTCCCTTAGGATAGCTGGATGCTCAGGGCAGCTTTGTATATCAAAAGGTGACTCAGGCAGCCCATGTTTCTTACTCAATGAACTTGCACATTATTTCATTGCCTCAGTGTTCATTTTGAGAAATTTTATTTCCATTTCACTTTGGGTTGATAGTATTAATTTTTGAATTAATCCCATATTATAGTTTGAATGTTAATTGATATTGGATAAATAGTAATTTTGATTCATTGGCATGTGATATATAGGAATATAACATAGATATAGATAGATAGGTAGAGAGATATATTTATATAGAGAGAGATCAAGATAGATAGATTCTTAGAATATATAGTTTCAAAACTTGGTACCCTTTCTAATTCTACACTTGAACGGGGAATTTATTGTCAAATTAAGCAGTTATTTAACATTCATTTTCATTGAGTATTTTTAATTACTTGTTTAATTTCTGATAGAATGAAAGATCTTCAACTACTTTCTACATATACTCTTTTACTTGTTTTTCTGGTTATTATAACAAACTGAAATCTGCATTTAAACAGTACAGTTTTGAAACTGTAAGACAAAATGTGGCATTTGCTGTAGACTGTGTAAACAGTTTTTTGCAAGATAGATCCCTCTCCATTTTTAGACAGGTAAAATCATTAAAAATTTTTTATATGTATTGAATATAAATTATTTTGTTTTGCTCAATTAAAATGATCACATCATTAATCATTTAGTTTCAAACTGCAACAAGACTTGTTTACCACAGTGAGTGAGTTTTGAAAGTTTTCAGTAAGGCAGGCTGTCATTATTCCTAAGTGGACTTTTCTGTGAAATTATTTTCCATTTGCAATGAAAATAAGGATACTGCGCATCATTCCTTCAGTCTTTCTGTCTGAAGATGGAGGCCAAATCTAAAGCTAATGCACATTTGCAAAGCCACTCAGGTTAAAAATGAAACATTAAATGTTGAAATCAATAAAAATGTGGATAGAAGGCTAAGAATGTAAACTAGTTGGTAGAATGGTTTCCTGACAAGAACACAGTAGACACAACAAGAAAAATATGACAAGTTTTCTCTCACTTGAGGATGTTAGCCTTAAATCTTTATGCAAATCTGTTCAATTTGAGTGCATATAGAGGGAAAATGCAATATGGTAGTATAGCAGTTAAATAGGAAATATTGCAACTGGAGGAATTTACGGTGTTGAGAACGGGAGGGCCGAGTAAAGAAAGAAATGGACGGGAACAATCAGCACTGAAGTTTAATTGGAAGGAATCACAAGATAATATATTACTCTAGACTAGCAGTTCTCAACACGTAGGTTGTGACTCCTTTGGGTGAATTTCTATCATTAAAAATTTTTATATTATGATTCATAGCAGTAGCACAATTATAGTTATGAAGTGACAACAAAAATATTTTGGTTGTGAGTCAACAGAACATGAGGAACTGTATTAAAGTGTCACAGCATTAGAAAGGTTAAGAGCCACTTCTAGATGATATACATATAATATAATATATATATAATATATAATATATATTATATATGTGTGATATACTAATATAATATATCATATATTATATGTATACATATCTTCATAAACTCATAAACAGGAAACAGTGACAAAGGCTTTAGACACCACAGGCTAAAAAAATAAAATATTCAGTTCCAGGAATGAGCTACCACCTTTGAGAGTTGTTATTGGCCAATGAATTCCCGTGATTCAACAAGTGCTACACACTACTGTCATTGCATTTGGTTACCCTTAAGAATGTAATGGAAAGACTCTAAGAGGGAAGACACCACCTATGTGGGACTACATATTGTAGCACTTAAAAAAAAGAGAAAAAAAGGAAAAGAAAACATGAAACAAAACACCAAAACGTTTCTGTGTTGGGAAAATAGAGAAACATAGCTGTGGACTGAAACTCCTCAAAATCTGAGACAAAGTAAACAATTAAATCTTGATAGTTTTTAAATCAAGCGTTTCATCATAGTGACATAAGTGGCTAGTGCAAAATATTACTAGTTTAAAAAAAAAAAAACGAGGTTGTTTCTGGGGTCTTATTGTCCAAGTCATTTAGGAGCATTTGCAGTAGTCTTGAAGGAAGCATTAGAAAACATTGCAAGAAGCATGCCATGCTAATCTCATGCAGCTATTAGAGATGCTAAGCAGGTAACTCAGTAGGGATATCAGACAGCAGGCATGCCCAGAACAGTGCAGACAGGAAAGCCAGTGCTGCAGAGGTTTCCATTGGAAATGAACACTCTGTTCGAGATTCCATACTGGGTTACTCCTGTTTGTTTGTTTGTTTGTTTTGTTTTATTTTATACCTAATTTATTGGATATTTTATGTATTTACATTTCAAATGTCACCATTCCTGGTTCCCCCTTCTCAAATACCTCCTTCCCCTACTTCTATGAGGATGCTCCCCCTCCAACCAATCCACTCCCACCTAACACCCTGACATTCCCCTACACTGTGGAAAAGAGCCTTCACAGGACCAAGGGCTTCTCCTCCTACTGATGCCAGAGAACGCAAACCTCTAATACATTTGCAGCGGGAGCCATGGGTCCCTCCATGTATACTCATTGGTTGGGGATTTAGTCTCTGGGAAGTCGGGGGGGGGAGGGAGAGGTTCCGATTGATTGATATTCTTTTTCCTGTGGGGTTGCAAACCCCTTCAGCTCCTTCAGTCCTTTCTCTAACTACTCCATTGGGGTCTCAGTGCTCAGTCTGATGGTTAGCTGCAAACATCTTCACCTCTATCAGTAAGGCTCTGGCAGAGCCTCTGAGGAGACATCCTTATCAGGCTCCTGTCAGCAAGGACTTCTTGGGATCAGCAATAGTGCCTGAGCTTGGCATCTGCATATGGGTGAATCCTCCCACCCCCCATGGATGGGATGGTAGTCTCTGGGTGGCCTTTCCTTCAGTCTCTGCTCCATGCACTGTCCCTGTATTTCCTACCATGAGTATTTTGTTCCCTATTCTAAGAAGGAATTAAGCATCCACATTTTGGTCTTCCTTCTTCTTGAGCTTCATATAGTCCATGAATTGTGTCTTGGGTATTCCGAGATTTTGATCTAATATCCACTTATCAATGAGTACATACCATATGTGTTCTCTTGTGACTGGGTTACCTCAAGCAGGGTGATATTTTCTAATTTAATCCATTTGCCTAAGAATTTCACAAAGTCATGGTTTTTAATAGCTGACTAATACTCCATTGTGTAAATGTACCACATATTTTGTAACCATTTTTTGTTGAAGGGCATCTGGGTTCTTTCCAGCTTCTGGCTAGTATAAATAAGGCTGTTAAGAACATAGTGAAGCATGTGTCCTTGTTGGAGCATCTTTTGGGTTCTGTGCCCAGGAGTGGTATAGCTGGTCCTCAGGATTTTGTAATGTCCAGTTTTCTGAGGAACCTCCAGACTGATATCCAGAGTCATTGTACCAGTTCGAAATCCCACCAACAATGGAGGAGTGTTCCTCTTTCTCCACACCATTGCCAGCATCTGCTGTCACCTCAGTTTTTGATCTTAGCCATTATTACTGGTGTGAGGTAGAATTTCAGAGTTGTCTTGATTTGCATTTCACTGATGACTAAGGATGTTGAAGATTTCTTTAGGTGCTTCTCAGGCCATTCAAAATTCCTCAGTTGAGAACTTTTTGTTCAGCTCTGTACCCCATTTTTTAAATGTGTTATTTGATTCTCTGGAATCTAACTTCTTGAGTTCTTTGTATATATTGGATATTAGCTTTCTATCAGATGTAGGATTGGTAAGGATCTTTTCACAATCTGTTGGTTCCATTTTGTCTTATTGACAACATCCTTTGCCTTACAGAAGTATTGCAATTTTTATCAGTCCCATTTGTCCATTCTTGATCTTAGAACATAAGCCATTGCTGTTCAGTTCAGGAAAATTTCCCCTGTGCCTATGTGTTCGAGGCTCTTCACCACTTTCTCTTCTGTTAGTTTCAGTTTTATGTGAAGGTCCTTGATCCACTTGGACTTGAGATTTCTACAAGGAGATAACACTGGATCAATTTGCATTCTTCTACATGCTGACCTCTAGTTAAACCAGCACGATTTGTTGAAAATGTTGTCTTTTTTCCACTGGACAGCTTCACCTTCTTTGTCAAAGAAAAAATAACTTCTATAAACATTGTTTCTAGACTATGACTTCATAGGAAATAAAGTTCAGAGATGACAGACTAATCTTGTAGAAGAAGTGATTATCAGGGTTGCTTCCAATTTCATATTACACGTTATTTCAGTGTGAAAATCAGAATAAAAAATAACAATAAGAACAAAACAAAAAACAACACAAAAACCCACCACCAACAAAACATAGAGCAAAAGATATGAAAGCTTTCAGTTAATTGTAGAAATAAAGCGTACTTAAAATTAAATTCAAGGAAACACTTTAGAGCTGAAGACAAAAATATCCAATTCCCTGAAAAGCAAAGTTTTATATTCAAACAAGAAAGATGCATTTAGGACATATTAAGAATTGGTTCAGGGACATAAAGACACTAAGGCATTTGAAAGGATTTGTACTGTGGTGTTCTGCTCATGTGTAGTCTACAGAAAGGGCTTTCTTTTCCACAGTCACTTTGGCATGTACAAAGACAAACCTAGGGAATGCATTGTGTCTCAGGTAATACTTTAAACTTGGTATTTTGAGAAGTGCTAGAACTGTTGAAATATTAGCATATTTAGAGGTGACCTAAATGGATTTTGCATTAGAAATGGGCATAAGTGTTTGGGTATTAGAGAATAATGCTATCAGTTGAATTTAGAAATGTTCTCACAATCTAAATCTACTGAGGCAAGTCTATAGGCTCTCAGAAGGCACAGCAGCAAAGAAACCTGATGTTCCCTTCTCTAGAGGGAAAATAATCACCTAACATTCCTAATCTAGTGCTGGCTTTTCATTGACTTCTCCTGAATGGATGGTGAAATTTTGTTATGATTAATCTTGTGCTAGCTTAGTGCATGAAGTCACACCCGATATGAGTTCATGTGTGAAAAATCCATGTCTGGCAAATACAGTTTCATTACAGATGCCATGTCCACGAATGCAGAGCTTTGTAAGCAGAGGTGTGGCATAAATATCTCATTTAAAACTAGGCACTGAGTGAGGTAACCCAATCACCAAAAACAAAACAAAACAAAAAAACAAAACAAAACCATACACTTGATATACACTCACTGGTAAGTGGATATTAGCCCAAAAGCTCAAATTACCCAAGATCCAATCCACAGACTACATGAAGCTCAAGAAGAAGGATGACCAAAATGTGGATGTTTCAGTCCTTCTTAAAAGGGGGAACAAAAATATTCATAGGAAGAGATATGGAGATGAAGTTTGGAGCAAAGACTGAAGGATTGGTCATTTAGGGCCTGTCCCACCTGGGGATCCATCCCATACACATACTGCCACCAAACCTAGAAAATATTGATGAAGCCAAGAAGTGCATGCTGACAGGAGCCTGATATAGCTGTCTCCATAGAGGATCAGCCAGGGCCTGACAAGTACAGAGGTGAATGCTAGCAGCAAACCATTGAACTGTGAACGGAGTCCCTGTTGGAGGAGTTAGTGAAAGGATTGAAGGAACTGAAGGGACGTGCAAACTCATAAGAACAACAATAAACCAACCAAAGCTCCCAGAGACTAAACTACTACCCAAAGTATACACATGGACAGACCCATGGCTCCAGCCGCATATGTAGCAGAGTTTGGCATTGTTGGGCACCAATGGGAGAAGCCTTTGGTCCTCACAAGGCTGGACCCCCCAGTGTAGGGGAAGGTCAGAGCAGGGAGATGGGAAGGGGAGTATTTGGGGAGGAAAACACCATTGTAGAAGAAGGGAGATGGAGAGTGGATAGGGCTCTTACAGATGGGAAACTGGGAAAGGGAAAAAATATTTGTATTGTTAAAAAAAAATCCAATAAAAGCAAAAAGAACTGGTCAAAAAAAAAAAAAAAGAAATGTTCTTCCAATAATCATGAGTTAAAGGCTTAGTTGATAGTTAAGATTTTGATAGTTCATTAAGTCACAAATACTATTGCTTACACAATAGATTAGTAACTTAAGAAGTTCACAGCTGAATTGAATATTAGCAGGTATTCTATCAAAGGATATTGGTCACTTGCAGTGTACATAAAAAGACTGTCTTTTCCATTCTACTTTCTGTTCTTATGAGTAATTCAGCATTGCATTATAGGTCTTTCTTGAAATAATATTCAAACAGTCATTCTAAATGTTGCTTTAGGTTTCTTGCTCTGTGCTTCATCTTAAGATATTTCTTTACATTTGGTAATTACATTAGCTTAGTAATTTGTAACATTGCCAATATGAATTTTAATCATTTAAGTCAGATACATATTATATAACTGGTGAATATTTTCTTCAATAATTTCTTCCAATTATATTTTTGTTTACCAAATCAAAGAAGTTAACTTATTGAATTTGCAATTTCATATGTGCAAATATATTTAAATTTTTATTCTCTTAGGTTGGTTTACAAGTATGTTTACTTCTTAAATTGATAACCTTAGCATTTTAAAGAAACTGAGATGGATTCCAAGAATGTCACACCTCTTTGGTTGAGAAACAATGAGAGCGAGGACTAAGAGAGCCAACTACTAGAATGTAAATAAATAAATAAAATAATTTAAATTATAAAAGTGAAAAACATTGTAAAAAGAAACTAGCATACATTATACAAACTTGTCCAATTTTTAATTTTTAAATCTTTCCTTTACCTCAAAACTTTTTATGTACTTAAAAAAAATCCTATTTGAGATCTATGTCATTGCTGGGCAACCCATTTGTTAGTTTTCTTGCCTTTAAATTCTTTCTAATTGGTGGCCCAGGACAAGAAGCAGATTGGAGCTAATATATATGTTAATTTTTCATGCACTGGGTTGTTAGACCATGGAGATTATATGCATAAATGCAAGTTTTAATTTTCTCTGAAAGATTGAGCTTCAGCGGAACTCACAGAGAAAGGATGCTTAATATTGCTAATGATTTTCCTCAATGTGTAGATGGATTTCATTAGGACCCAAGTTTATGGTAATTTTGTTGCTTCTAATTTTATCATTAGGAATAAAATATCAAAATCCTTGGATTTTCTGTACTACACATTGTCTGATACTGAAATTCGGGTGATATAAATTTAAACATAATTTCTCTTGACATAAGTACAGTAGAAGGTACAGCAATTATGTTCTATGCACCATCTATTTTTGATCTTTTAATTGTAAGCTCTATGTTTCTGTTTCCAGTAGAATTTTTGCTTTTAATTATATTTTGTGATCAATTTGAAGGGAATGACTGTGCAAAGCACAATCCTGCTTAATTGTAAAAGAATAGTTAACAATGCTTATCCTTAAAATTTTATGTCAATTTTTATAATACCAAAATAAGAAAAATATACCCCATTTGTATGTTGTGATAGAAAAATGTAGCATTGAAAACATCTGTCGTTTCCCTTAATCTGGTCCTTATTGTCATGGTCATTCAATTGTTTTATTCATAGGACACATCATAATCAATTATAGTGTATAATTTTCTCAAATGCAGCATAGCCAACCTTTGTTAATTTAGCACCTTATTTCCTATAAAAGTTGAGTTTTAGGTGACCTTATGTGACTTTTGACTTATGTGACTCTGTATGAATTTGGGGACAAGTAAATGTTTCAATGTGTATATTTCAATTCATGGCTTAAGTATATGTTTAAGAGACATTTCAGGTTATTTAGTTTTTGTTTTCAATAGATATAAAACTCTGAACCTTTATTTTCACAACCACATAATGGGTTTAATTTTACATTTGCATTTTTCATTCTCCAGATGGATCACAATGGCTTACAGAAGTAAGCACAGTATTTTTCTATAGTTAGGTCATCCACTTTAAAGACTATTCCAGAAGCCCTATGGATACATTTCCACATGTATCTCGATGCCTATAACTTTTTCTTCAATGAGAGGGCTATGTACTGAATTGCACATTCTGCTGACATGGCCGGCAACTTTTCTCCATCACACCAATTGCATCAAGGCAGAAATGATATCGTTGAGAAGAGTAGTTCACCCAATTCATAGTGCCCAACAAGCTGAGAAAACAGAATCCAGGGATACAGAGGATGAATATCAACAAGAAAAGACAATATAAAATGAACCTATACCCAATGTCATGCTAAATAGTAAATAATGCAAAAGACTTCTACTAAAATCAAGAGAGTTTTCAACATTAATTAGAACCATACCTTTGATTTGAAACCTTGTTACAAATCCATGACGTAATGTTAACACTGATTATTTGTTTGATAGCATCCAGAGTCAACCTTAGGAGAAATCTCTGGCCAGTCCCTGAAGAACATTTTTTAGACTAAATTTAGGTCTTCCAATCTCCCAGACTAATTTTAAAAAAGAAGTAAAACCAGTATCAATATTGTCCTGGCAAAACAAACTAAAATAAAAATAAAAAGAGAGTAGTTTCAGTGCTTGAATAAAATATTATATTTCTTTTTTAAATTTTTTCCTTTCATTGGATATTGTTAAATTTCAAACATTTCAAATGTTATTCCCTTTCTGGTTTCCGGGACATAAGCCCCCTATCCCATCCCCCTTCCCTTCTTCTATAAGGGTGGTCCCACGCCAATAACCCCACTTACTTCCCCACTCCCGCCAATATTCCCCAACATGGAGATCCAAACTTGGCATGACCAAGGGCTGATCCTTCCAATGTTGCCCAACAAGGCCATCCTTTGCTACATATGCAGCTGGAGCCATGGGTCAATCCATGTATAGTCTTTGGGTAGTGGTTTAATCCATGGGAGATCTGGTTGGTGGACATTGTTGTTCTTATGGGGTTGCAAGCCCCTTCAGCTCTTTTAATCCTTTCTCTAATTCCTCCAAAGGGGATCCCATTCTCAATTCAATGGTTTGTGTCTAGCATTTTTCTCTGTATTTGACATGCTCTGGCTGTGCCTCTCAGGAGACATCTATATCCAGTTCCTGTCATCATGCACTTGTTAGCTTCATCAATCTTATCTAGTATTGTTTCCTGCATATATACCTGAGGTTATGATCTTAGCCATTCTGACTGGTGTAAGGTGAAATCTCAGGCTTTTATTGATTTGTATTTCCCTGATGACTAAGAATGTTCAGCATTTCTTTAGATACTTCTCAGCCATTTGATATTCCTCAGCTGAGAATTCATTTTTTAGCCCTGTACCCCATTTTTCAAAGGGTTATTTGGCTCTCTGAAGTATAACTTCTTGAGTTCTTTGTATATTTTCGATATTAGCCTTCTATCAGATATAGGATTTGTAAAGATCTTTCCCAATCTGTTGGTTGCCATTTTGTCCTAACAACAGTGTCCTTTGCCTTACAGAAGCTTTGCAGTTTTATGAGATCCCATTTGTCAGTTCTTGCTCTTAGAGCATAAGTCATTGGTGTTTTGTTCAGGAAATTTTACTCATTGCCCATGTGTTCCAGACTCTTCCCCAATTTTTCTTCTATTACTTTGAATATATCTGGTTTGCTGTAGGGGGTCCTTGATCCACTTGGACTTAAGCTTTGTACAGGGTGATAAGAATGGATCAATTTGCATTAATCTACATGATGATCTAGTTGAATCAGCACCATTTGTTGTAAATGCTATCTTTTTTCCATTGTATCCTTTAGCTACTTTGTCAAAGACCAGATGATCAAAGGTATGTGGGTTCATTTCTGAGTTTTCAATTCTATTCCACTGATCTACCTGCCTGTCTCAGTACCAATATCATACAGTTTTTTAATATTGCTCTGTAATACTGCTTGAGGTCTGGGATGGTGCTTTCCCCAGAAGTTCTTTTATGGTTGAGGATAGTTTTCACTATACTGGGTTTTTGGTTATTCCAAATGTATTTGCAAATTGCTCTTTCTAACTCTATGAAGATTTGAATTGGAATTTTGATGGGGATTGCATTGAATCTGTAGATTGCTTTTGGCAAAATGGCCATTTTTACTATCTTAATCATGCCATTCCATGACCGTGGGAGTTCTTTCCATATTCTGACATCTTCTTCAATTTCATTCTTCCAACACTTGAAGTTCTTGTCATGCAGATCTTTCATGGTATTTTGAGTTATTTGGGACTATTGTGAAGGGTTCCAGTTCCCTAATTTCCTTTCTCAGCCTGTTTATTTTTGAGTAGAGGAAGGTTACTGATTTGTTTCAGTTAGTTTTATAACCATCCACTTTACAGAAGTTGTTTATCAGGCTTAGTAGTTCTCTGGTGGAAGTTTTGTGGTCACTTAAACATACTATCATATCATCTGCAAATAGTGATATTTTGACTTCTTCCTTTCCAATTTGCATCCCTTTGACCTCCTTATGCTGTCTATAGCTCTGGCATCTAATGAAATAAGCACGTGGTTCTTTTCTTAGGTTTGTTTATATAGTGAATTATATTGATGAATTTCCATATATTGAACCATCTCTGTAAAACTGGGATGAAGCCCACTTGATCATCATGATGATCACTTTGATGTGTTCTTGGATTTGGTTTGTGAGAATTTTATTGAGTATTTTTGCATCAATACTCATGAAGGAAATTGGTCTGATGTTTTCTCTCTTTGTTGGGTCTTTGTGTAGTTTAGATATGAGTGTAATTGTGGCTTCATAGAGGAATTTGATAGTGCTCTGTCTGTTTCTGTTTTGTGGAATAGCTTGGTCAGTATGAGGTCTTTTATGAAGGTCTGATAGAATTCTGCAATAAACCCATCAGGTCCTGGGTTCTTTTTGGTTGGGAGACTTTTAACAACTACTTCTATTTCTTTAGGAGTTATGGAGATGTTTAGATGGTTTATCTGATCCTGATTTAACTTTGGTACCTGCCATTTGTCTAGAAAATTGTACATTTCCTCAAGATTTTTTCAGTTTTATAGAATATAGGCTTTTGTAGTAGGATCTAATGATTTTTTTGAATTTCCTCAGATTCTGTTGTTATGTCTCCCTTTTCATTTCTGATTTTGTAAATTTAGATACACTCTGTGCCTTCTGGCTAGTCTGGCTAAGGGTTTATCTATCTTGTTGATTTTCTCAAAAAACTAGCTCCTGGTTTTGTTGATTTTATTTGTATATTTCTTTTTGTTTCTACTTGGTTGATTTCAGCCCTGAGTTTATTATTTCCTGCCTTCTACTCCTCTTGGGTGTATTTGCTTCTTTTTGTTCTAGAGCTTTTAGGTGTGCTGTCAAGCTGCTAATGTATGCTCTCCTGTTTCTTTTAGCAGGCACTTAGAGCTGTGAGTTTTCCTCTTAGCACAGCTTTCATTGTGTCCCATATGTTTGAGTATGTTGTGCCTTCATTTTCATTAAATTTTAAAAAGTCATTAATTTATTTATTTCTTCTTTGAGTAAGTTATCTTTGAAGCTAGTGTTGTTCAACTTCTATGTATATGTGGGCTTTCTGTCATTATTATTGTTATTGAAAACAAGTCAGTGCTTGGTGATCAGATAGGATGCATGGGATTATTTCTGTCTTCCTGTATCTGTTGAGGCCTGTTTTATGACAGACTATATGATAGATTTTGGAGTAAGTATTATGAGGTGCTGCGAAGAAGGTATATTCTTTTGTTTTAGGATGAAATGTTCTATAAATATCTGTTAAGTCCATTTGGTGCATAATTTCTCCTAGTTTCTCTATGTCTCTGTTTATTTTTTGTTTTCATGATCTGTCCATTGATGAGACTGGGGTGTTGAAATCTCCTACTATTATTATGTGAGGTGCGATGTGTGATGTAAGCTTATGAATGTAGATGCCCTTGCATTTGGTACATAGATGTTTAGGATTGAGGGTTCATCTTGGTGGATTTTTCCTTTGATATTCATCATACGTGTTCTTTCTTATCTTTTTTTTGATAACTTTGGGTTGAAAATCAATTTTATTAGATATTAGATTGACTTCTCCAGCTTGTTTCTTCAGATCATTTGCTTGGAAAATTGTTTTCCTAGCTTCTATTCTGAGGTAGTGCTGTCTTTGTCTCTGAGGTGTGTTTCCTGTATGCAGCAAAATGCTTGGGTCCCCTTTAAGTATCCAGTCTGTTAGTCTATGTATTTTTATTGGGGAATTGACTCTATTACTGTTAAAAGATATTAAGGAATAGTAATTGTTGCTTCCTGTTATTTTTGTTATTAGAAATAGAATTATGTTTGTGTGTCTCTCTTCTTTTGCTTTCATTGAAGAGAGATTAGTTTCTTGCTTTTTCTAGAGTGTAGTTTCCGTCCTTGTGTTGGAGTTTTCCCTCTATTATCCTTTGTAGGGCTGGATTTGTAGAAAGATATTGTGTAAATTTGTTTTTGTCATGGAATATCTTGGTTTCTCTATCTATGTTAATTGAGAGTTTTGCTGGATATGGTAGCCTGGGCTGGCATTTGTGTTCTCTTAGGGTCTGTGTAACATCTGCCCAGGATCTTCTGGCTTTCATAGTTTCTGGTGAAGAGTTTGGTTTAATTCTGATAGCTCTTCCTTTATATGTTACTCGATCATTTTGCCTTACTGCTTTTAATATTCTTTCTTTGTTTTGTGCATTTGGTGTTTTGACTATTATGTGATGGGAGGAATTTCTTTACTGGTTCAATCTACTTGGATTTCTGTAGACTTCTTGTTTGTTTATGGACATCTCTTTCTTTAGGTTAAGGAAGTTTTCTTCTATAATTAT